>NW_015657498.1:364330-380119 GCF_001515625.1 Sinocyclocheilus rhinocerous
GTAACAATACTACAGCGAGAATAAAAGTTACACCTTCTTTCTTTGCGTGAACATTTGGGCGGCGTTATGCAAATCTTCCCACATCGTGACGTAGACATGTGGGGGCGTGTTTATACGAGGCGTTTTAGGAGGGCGTGGACGAGTCTTAACTTTTAAATAGAATATCTCTGTGGGTTTGAGACTTTAGTCTTTGCAACTTTAGGGATCTTATCTTATCTCTTATCACGAACAGCTTGTAACACTCCAAAGAGAAAGGAAAACTTGAAATTTCATCATATGACCCCTTTAAAAAGTAGTTGAAAATCCCATAATACAGTTAAAGTGCACCCTCTAATGGTCATAGACAGAATCAACAGAAAATCTAGAAAGCCTAATAATTCCTCATATTGTTTTCCCAGGCCAAAGAATCCTGGGAAATGGACCTAAAAGAGAAACTGGAACGTGCGGATTTAGTCAAACAAAAAGGGACGCAGTATTTCAAGGTTTGTTTCCTTTATTGTCTTAGGTATAGTGTCTCTACTGAGCTTGCCTACTGAGTTGTTTTTTATTTTATTGTAGACAAGCATTCTGCATTTTGTTTTTGCTTTTGTAATAGTGAATATATAAAACTAATAGTCATTTTAATAATAATATATATATATATATATATATATATATATATATATTGTGTGTATACTTAGCTTATATATATATATATATATATTCATTTTTTTAAATAAAATTCCTTTTGCATTTGATATTGTGTTATATTTTAAACAGAATATTATGAGTTTTTGTTCAATTTTGCAGAGAATATATTACCTTTAAAGCCACAGCAGAACTGTTGCGTCTCCGAGCAACACAGCGGTGTTTAGTTTCTGAATGAATCTGCGTTTTGAACTAATCGTGTGAATCAACGATTCAAAGGCCCATTCATAAAGAGAGTAGTTTACTGAATTCCTGAATGAATCAGCCGTTTGAATGAATCGAATCAAGACATTTACCGCCACCTACTGGCAGATAAATTTTCTTATTTAGAGTATTATTTAATTTAAAATAATAATAAGAATAATAACATTAAAGGGATAGTTCACCAAAATTTTTTTAATTCTGTCATCATTTACTCAAACCTGAATTACTTTCTTTCTTTTGTGGAACATAAAAGAAGGTATTTTGAAGACTGTTGGTAACAAAGCTGTTTTGGTTACCAATGACTTTCATTGTATGAACAAAAATACTGAGATGTTTCTCAAATTATCTTCTTTTATGTTCCATAGTTTATGTTAGGCCGTTGTAGCCTAAATGTTTATGTGTAATAAATTTTATGTTGAAAATTTGTAATGTCTACTTGATACTTTCTCATTTAACAAAAATAGCTTTAAATAATCTTTTGTGGGTATTTTCACAGTCAAATTTATTTTGCGATTAATTAGATTAATTAATCGAAACATCATGTAATTAATTAGATTAAAAATTGTAATCGACTGACAGCCCTAGTATATATATATATATATATTTACACTGACTTAATTTTACTACAAATAAACTACTTATCTTAAAATGTTACTAATTTAATTCTATTGGATATTTTATGTTTTTTCATTTGAGTTCAAATGCGTCTTACGATCATCTCTTAACAGTCTTGTTTTTGAAGTGGTCAGGTAATTGACAGCCTTCTTTATACTGTGCATTCAGGCTGGACGGTACAACTATGCTGTAATTCAGTACCAGCAGATTGTAAACTGGTTAGAGACGGAGTGTTGTACCGGAAAAGTGCAGCTACAAGCCATTCAGGCCCTCCTATTAGTGGCCCATCTGAATCTTGCCCTGTGTTTTCTGCGATTGCGAGAATACTCTCAAACAGTGGAGAACTGCAACAAGGTAGATTCAGATAGCAGTGAACAAAATATAATTTTATGCGTTTCAAAACAATTTTTTCTTACCGTGTTTTACTGGTTGTCATTACTAGGTTATCGACCTGGACCCAGAAAATGAGAAAGCTCTATATCGACGAGGTGAAGCGCGTCTGTTGCGCAACGAGTTCAGCATGGCTCTGGTGGACTTCAAGCAAGTTTTGCAAGTTAACTCATTCAACCGCGCTGCCCGCAGCCAGATAACCGTCTGTCAGTGCAAGATTCGTGAGCACCATGAGCATGACAAGAAGATCTATGCAAACATGTTCCAGAGGTTTGCTGAACACGATGCTAAGGTATGCCAACTATCACACTGGCCAGATAGAAATGTTTATTCTTGACAAATTCACTCGTTGCAGTTTCAGGAATGTGGCATTAGGAAGTGCTTAATTCTTTACTTGAATAAACAATACCCTTGGTTGTACTCAACAAATCTAACAAAAAACTAAACAAAAACAAAAAAACATGAACACAGCCAAGGCTGAGACATAATCTAGTATTAGCAAAGACTATAGAATACCCAAGACGTGTCACTCGTATAGTTTTGAATGGGGAAAAATGCAATGCTCAATATGGCCGCTCTATCGAAGGAAGCCCCGCCTTCTGAGTAAAAGAGCCAATCCCTAATCGGTAAAGTCAGTGTGTCACTGCAGCTGCTGTTAGAAGTCCTGGTTGCTATAGAAACAGTCAGCGTTCAGAGACGTGCGCTCAGGACTGCGCATGCGCACTGGCTGGTCTAGCCTGAAAAATAAGCTTTTTTAATGCTATTTGAGCAAAAGAAACAACATTTATGAGAAACATTTATGATTTCATTGGTGATTTCAAATATGAGATTTAATCTTAAGCTTGGCGAACAGTTTTGGCGAACAGTTTTGGAGAACAGCTTTGATTTTTCCCCATTCAAAGTGATAGGCCCTGCGTTCCATTCGGAAGGGCTCATCCCTATGCCCTAATCCCTTCAAAGGGTTTACCCTCCAGAGTGAGAGCTTCGAAGTGTTGAAGGGTATAGGGGACCAAACAACTGTTTCTTGAAGTGCCCTTCTGCGTCATTATCACGTGCCCACATGGAGGCGCCGTCATCATGCAAAGAATCTGCTCAAAGGATCATGGGAGTCCGAAGTGTCCATCAGTTGTACCCTTCGAATTGTATCCTTCATTCCGAAGGGCCCTTTGAAGTGGCCAGTTTTGAGCACTTCGTTTTGGAACGACCCTTCAATATGGCGGCCATGATTGTTTTCACTCCGAAGTGCCCTTCGGAGGGCGATATATCCCGTTTGGAACGCACCGAGGAGCTGCTTTTGCATGCCCGAGAGGCGTTTCAAAGATGGCCGCCGAGTGACATGACTTGCCTTAAAGGGACTTTGGTATTAGTCAAGTTAACAAATAAAATCAAATGTAAATTTTTTATGTTTAATTGAAGTAATGATACATTTTTCAAAAATTCAGTTATCATTTACTCACCCTCATGTTATTTCGCTGATTTTTTGCATTCAATGCAAGTAATTGTGACGATTTGTCTAAGATGACAAAAATAAAGTAAAATAAATCAGTATGATTTTTGTGCTATATTCCAAATCTTCCAAAGCCAGTGTTTGTGCAAGATTCAGAAGTAGTAAGTGACTGAGAATCTTCCCCTTTTGCAGTAGCTCTTCCAGTATGAAAATTTAAAATATGAATATATTGCCATTTATGTTACCTATGAGGTTATATATAATTATATATAAGATTATAACATATGTAAAATCTCCAATTTAAAATTTGAATGTGTACATATGTTAATGTTAAAATGCATATGATGAGTTTTTATATGGCACTATGTAGCAACCATACACACACACACATACACGCACACACACACAAACACACATATAATTTATAATATATAACAATATAAATTAGTCAACAATATCCATTTTAGTTATATATGCAACTTAAAATATACAAAAAAAGTTGTTTTTGTAATTTTTAAAAATACACATCTATCTTTTAAATTTACTTATATAATATCAACATGTATTGACAGGTTTTAGGATGGATATACATGTACATGTCAAATATGTCCATGTATGTATTACACATACATTCATATTTGTTTGGGCTAGATATATATGAAATCGTTCCAATTTCTAATGTTTTATATACTGTATGTTTTTAATTCATATGACTATATTTCATATATGGAAAATTAATATGTGTACATATATTGCATTTGCATATGGGTTTAATGCAAATGTAATGTATGTATTTAATATATACATATATAATAAGAACAATGCTGAATACATTAAATGAACTACAGTTCATTTTGTGAAGTGACATGTGGCTAAGTATGGTGACCCATACTCGGAATTAGTGCTCTGCATTTATCCCATCCAAAGTGCACACACACAGCAGTGAACACACACACACACCGTGAACACACACCCGGAGCAGTGGGCAGCCATTTTTTGCTGCGGCGCCCGGGGAGCAGTTGGGGGTTCCTTGGGGTTCCGGGGAGCAAGGTGCCTTGCTCAAGGGCACCTCAGTCGTGGTATTGAAGGTGGGAGAGAGCGCTGTACATTCACTCCCCCCACCTACAATCCCTGCCGGTACGAGACTCGAACCTGCAACCTTTGGGTTACGAGTCCGACTCTCTAACCATTAGGCCATGACTTCCCCTGATTCCCCTAATTGTGATTCCAGAAGTTCTGTATTCCAGAACTGTATGTTGTTCTTCTTCTTCTTAAAAAAAAAAAAAAGGTTATTGATGGAAGAAAAAATATAGATTAGAGGTTAAATCTAGGTTTGATTATTTTAATATTTAAATTTTTGGTAAAACTATCATTTTAATAATTGATATATTTATTGTTTTAGGGACTTTGAAAATACTATTAGTTATATGTTGTTTATGTTGTTTCTGTAGGTGGGACGATTAAAAAGGAAAAAAGAAGACCGTGGAATTTCTTATCAGAATAAGCAGGGATTAAAGAGACCTCGTCTCAGTCAGGACGGCTCCTAAAACTCGAGATGTATTCAGGACACCCAAAGCAAGGAGGTCAGGCTGTGGAGATGGCTGGTCCATCCTCAATTGTATCATGAGAGAGGCCATGGGTAGAGGCGTGGATGAGCCCTCTATACACCTTGACCTCGGACCTCATTATTTCTCAGACTGAAAGCAAATGCTGGGAAGGATTTGCATAATGGTTTATTGACGTTTAGGAGCTTCAGACCTTAATGACATTCCTACAATGACAAAAACAAACAACAACAAAAACCAAAGCGCACAATTCTGTGACCACCAGTAAACCTGTATGGTGCATGCCTTGGCTATCAGAAAGGCATTCATCCGCTGCATTAATGCAAAAGCTTTACAGACTTGAATATAACCTAGTACCTTACCATGTACTGTACAGTATTCAGTGTAATTGCATTGACTTTGTGCATAATCAGATTAGTTTAAGTTTGCAGTGGTGGGATGTGGACTGGGGGCTTGATGATTTTTTGTATTATACTTGTATAAGTGTGTATGATATTTAGATTCAAGTGACCATAGTGGGTAGCTGGACCTAAAAGTGCAATCCTCCCATTGGGGAAAACGTCAAGTCGTGGCAGGCCCACACTCACAAACACATTTTTGATACTTTTAAGAGGCTTGTGCATGCTTCTTTACTGCATCCTGGGAACGTCCTCGATTTGGGACTGTATCTGCAGGTTAGTTTCAACCTGAAACCCAGTAGATATACTTGACTGAAATTCAATAGCTGTATTTGTGAGCTGCGTTTCCATTACAGTTAAAAGCTCAAATGCTTTTTAGTCAAATCTTTTGACAAGATAGGAATATTTCAAAGAACTGTTTTCTTAAAACCCACTTGTTTATTTGATCAAATACTAACTAGTGTGGTTTGCATGTCTTTCAGTATGTTCCCCATATTTCAGACAATTTTAAAAATATTATTAATAATAAACGGTTTAACTTTTTTCTGTTTACAGTTTGATGCATTACAGCAGACCTGTCAATATTCAAAGAAAACTGTTTAAGTGTCCTGTGTTTTTGTAGTTGTTTGCAGTCAATGTCTGACTTTAGACATTTACAAACTCTGAAATTGTTGTAGAAGTGGCAAGTCTATGAACATGCTTTTTAGAAATATTGTATGTACAGAACTGTTTGAAAATTTGGGGTCAGTAAGATTTTTTTTCAAACACGGTAATTGCTGTTCTTTTGAACTTTATCAATCTTGAAAAAAAGTATCATGGTTTCCACAAAACTTAAGCAGCTCAACTTCGATAATAAGAAATGTTTCTTGAGCACCAAATCAGCATATTAGAATGATTTCTGAAGGATCATGTGACACTGAAGACTGGAGTAATGATGCTTTCAGCTTGCCATCACAGAGATAAATTTATATTGTAAAACATTAAAGTAGAAAACAGTTATCTGTAATATTTGTAATATTACAACAGTTAATGTACTTTGGTCAAATAAATGCAGCCTCGGTGGGCATAATAGACTTCTTTCAAAAACATTAAAGAAAATCTCTCCAACCTTTGAAGTAGTTTAATTGTCTGTCTGTCTGTCTATCTATCTATCTATCTAGTATATATTAATACTGTAGAAAATGTCCCAAAATGCATGACGAACTATTGAAGATGAAACTATCTTTATGGCAATGGTAAAGGAAGTTTGTTTCAATTAAAAATCCTATTACAAAAAGCAGCTTGAGGGACCTTTTACCCCAAATGCCCAATCTGGGACAAAAGGCCTCTGGAAAAACTGTCAGTGATGTAGTGTAAATATAGGGGCATTTGTCATTATATGCAAACACTTTGAAATATAAAAATATTTTGTATGATTTAAGTAAATACTTCAAAATAACACTTTAGCAAATAGTGTAGAAATGTGCTGTTTATTAATCACTTTGGCATTTCATTACTCCTATAATTTACTGCTTTAGAAACCAAACTGTGTACAAAATTTGTACAGGCATAATTCACAAATGAATCTACATTGTAATTGGCCCACTTTACAAATTCAAATCACAAGAAATCCATTCCCCACTATTCCTCGGAACACAGTGTTTAGCAGTGCATACATTCTGCTTTTTCATCCTCTGCCAGTGTTTGGGTGGCCTTTTTGGCTAGAGTGTGTATTTGCAAAAGGAGGCCTTTAGCCTTTAACCCAGTTGTAGACTAAAGAAGAGCACCATCACCGGCTTTTCATTCTTGAGAATGATAAACAGTTTCAAACTTACTTAAAAAACCACTACAATCATGATATAATCCCAGATTTAGTTTTTTCCCCTTAAACTGCATATGACTTTAATCTCCTATGGTCATGCAAATGAAATGGCAGTTCAAATGTAGAATTTTCATTGACTGTTATTGTATCAACTACACTGTTAATTATTTACATTAATAAATCACATTAAGATACCTCAGTAAAACAGAAGTACAGTATATAACTGACAGTCTGTCATGCCTGACCGCAATCGTGTCTAACGTCATCCTTTAACAATTTTAATCCAAGAATTCAAAATTCAACATGCTTTCATCTTTCACCTAGCTGTTTAATATTTGCTTGGACGCTTCAGAAAAATCTTTAAAGTAAAAACAAGCTGCTGTCACCAACCCATTTCAACCAGCAATCATTTTCAATAATTTGACTGTTGATTTGAATAGAGCATTTCTTAAAACATTAACCACTGGCCTTTCAAGTGCATCAATTATAAAAATGTACATAAGCTTGAATGACCTATAGATATTAAATTATGCATTTTACTAAAATGATAGATTTTAGAATATAGACTGAACATCTAAGCAGATTTAAGCAGCAAAATATGGATTTTCTTGGTGAATCTATTTTCTTGAATCTATTACAAATGTTGTAATATTTGTAATACAAAACCCCCAACATAATTTACTTTCTGTAACACTTTCTCAAAACACCAGCACTTGACTATAGGCACAAAACAGCAAAGTGTTGCATGACTGACCCACAGAAACCTAAAAAAAGTGTTGCTATTATAAAATACTGTTACACCCTAACATTTGATTGAAATGAACCGAAGGTGCCTTGTACTTCTTTTACAACGCACAAAGTCTGTCATAGTGAGCTGCTCTGGTTAGTCTCTCTTACTGAAAATAACACATTATCCAACATTTTCTAATCATATACCAACTGTAATGAACATTGGTCCATCCAAAATAGGGTTGGGTCCACTGCATCATGATACATTTTTTTTTTTTTGCTATCTTCTTCAGAAAAACTTATATCGTATGAACATTTATGATACAACAAGTTGTTGACGCTATCACACTTAAGAATGATCTCAAACTGAGTTTTCCTCAGATACAGCAAAACGTGTAAGTCAATTTTCAAGTGCAATTTTTCATTTCCAGTTTAAATCTACATTTAGATGCTTGCAATTGAGAATCGAAGATAGTAAAATTAAAAAACGTATAAAACAGACATGAACAGTTTGTGTTTGTGCCTTCTTGAGATCTCACGAGAATGTGTATCTTCAAAGACATAATTGATATCAAAAGTTGTCTTAAATACAGCCCAAGGATGTTTTTTCCCCCAATGTTTCTTTATCAGTCATGGGACATGTTGTACTTTCTGTCGTGGTCACAGGGTTTCTTTTTGTCTTTCTGATGTCAAAGGTAGATCACTTGCTGGAGTGCAAAGGACACGCAGTCTCTAAAAAAAGGTGAAAGCATATAGTTGCAAGTTCAGTGCTTTGAACATGGCTTCTTTTTACATTTAAATGTAATTTAGTGTTCTTTACTGTTAAATCATGCATGGAATTACCTGTTTCAATGTACCAGGAGTGATGAGGACAACATAGATCATCCATATGGGAACCATCAATGTTGAGGAGAGGGTGAACCAGCAGCCAGCCGCATAACCCCACCACGGGTATTCAAATGTGTTGTTAAACTTTAGAGGAGTGAATTTGACCAAAGAAAAGACAAATGTGCCCTAAAGAAGCAAAGACGTGTATTAAATTAGTGCTGAATGCATAATAAAGAGCTCTGATGTTCTTCCATAAAATTATTACTTTGGTGGAAACTGCAATTTTGTGCCTAATATGACCATACCACAATGAATCAGAGTAAATCACGTACTTACTATACACACAATTGGAGTGATATATTTCCAACAGTATTTCATTAAAGTCAAAGGACGATAACCGATCATGTCAACAATATTTTCGTACAGATGATCAGCACCTGAAAAACCAGAGACATTGGAATCAGAGGTCTTAAAGGAGGTTATACACAAAACAATAAGGAGGAAGTGACCAAGTAAATTACCTGCACATATTAAAAGACGGCTCACCAGTTTTGTGCTCTTTTCTTATTTTTTATGACACATGACATGACCAAACTTTACTACATTTACATTACATTTAGTCATTTAGCAGACGCTTTTATCCAAAGCGACTTACAAATGAGGACAATGGAAGCAATCAAAATCAACAAAAGAGCAATGATATACAAGTGCTATAACAAGTCTCAGTTAGCTTAACGCAGTACACGTAGCAAGGTTTGTTTTTTTAAATAACAGAGAAGAGAAGTGGTCCAAGAACTGAGCCCTGAGGCACATATATATATATTTTTTAAATATATATTTATATACTATAAACACAATGTTGAAGTATGGTGGTGGCTTTGCTTGAAAATCATAGCTAACAACACAAAAACTGCAGGTTTTATGTAAAGGTGACTGTAGCACAACTAGTGTCCTTGAAGAAGGCACTTAATGCTCCAATTACTCTGGTAAAGTTGTCCCCGAATAGTATAACTGTATAGTATGGTGGTTGAATAGCATATGAGAAAAGTTGTGCTATCTTTGGCACAGTATTTCCACACAAAAACCTACAATCTGTTTGATCGTGGCTGCAGTAATTCATCAAATGATGATCAAATACTGGAGTAGAACATTATAATATTAGTTGTGCAAGGCAGACAAGTTTATACATCATGTTTTTAAGTGTCGATTCAGTATTACTCACCATAAAACCAGCCAATACATATTGACTGTGCAATGGCAAAAAGGAGGAGGGTCATTCCACTGCAGGAATAGTAATCAAATAACTGGAAGATATACAGGCCACCCTATTGAACCAATGCAAAAAAATAAAAAATAACACATTGATCAGTGCTCAAATCTCATATTTTTACATTGGTCATTAAGTGATCTAACTTAGACCATTAAGAACAAATATCAAACATTAAGAACAAAATAAACCCACGGTAATGACTAAATTATGAATATAATCACCTCTGTTACCATCAGGAGGCCAATGAGGAAGCAGCCCACACAAATGAGGAGAAGGAAGAGTTTACGACGGTGTCCTTGGAGGAAGTAGTTGGAGTTCATGTCTGTTATGGCTGTCATGAGAGACTCCAAACCCACAAACTGAAAAAGAGAAAGAGGTGTAATTACAGTGTTTTAATGTAGTACTACCCTGAAAAAATTACATAACATATTTACTGTTAGTATACTGCATGCACAAAAGTCATGAACCAAGGGTACCTTTTAACAGGATGCTGTGTAATGAAGTTTTCTGTAGTATATGAAATATTTGCTATGTTAAACAACTTAATCTGGCCAGTAGTTAATAAAAACCTAACTGAAATTTCCACACAGTCAAACACATTATGTACTTGAGAGATGATGTGCCTCACCTCACTGTCAAGCCCCAGCAGAATAATCATGAGGAAGAAACATATGGACCACAGCTGAGACAGAGGCATCATAGCTACAGCTCGTGGATATGCAATGAAGGCCAAACCAGGACCTGGCAAAACAAGTGAATTGAGACTTAATGTGTAGGAAATGACATAAAGGACATGACTCAAAGGAGCCGCTGTTGTTTAAAGGGTTACTCCACCCCAAAATGGCGCTACGGTGATGCGGAGAGACACAGAGGAGACGAATTGTTGAATAAAGTCGTTATTTTTGTTTTCTTCACATACAAAAATGAATTCTCGTCGCTTCATTACGTTACGGTTGAACCACTGATGGCAGATGGACTATTCTGACGATGTCTTTCATACTTTTCTGGACCTTGACAGTGTAATTTACTTGGCAGGCAATGGGACAGTCACAAGCCTCCCGGTTTTCATCCAAAATATCTTAAATTGTGTTCCGAAGACGAACAAAGCTTTTACGGGTTTGGAACGACATGGCGGTAAGTGATTAATGACAAAATTTTCCTTTTAAGTTACCTGACTCTGCTACCGTTGAGATATCAACCCCCTGTTCAAAGGCCATGAAGCCCAAAACTGAAAAGATGGCAAAGCCAGATACAAAGCTGGTTCCACTGTTCAGCAGGCACAGGTAAACACAATCTCTATAAGCAGAAAGACAAAACCCATCACAGTAAATGTAATGTTCGACTGCATAATGTACTTGACACTTGTGATATTGAATCCTGCATATATACAGGTAAGAACATCTGTTGCCTCCACAAATATTTCCAAACATACATTTATGGATTTAAATGTAAATTTAATTGAATATGGTTTCTCGTGACATGGGTTCGCTCACTTGTAGCAGTTGTTGTTGTATTTATTGTAGCTTCCCAAAGCTGTAAGGCACCCAATGCAGAGAGCGTAAGAGTAAAATATTTGTGTTCCAGCATCCATCCACACCTGAAGGCAAGAGAGAGCAAGTTCACAACTACTAACCAGTCCATTTGGTATTTAGCAATACATGACACATAAAGGGTCTGGTCTGGTTCCACTCGGAAACATCCAAGTTATTGATCCAATGATTTGTTTTCACAGATTAATCGTTATTTAGTGATTAGTTATTTTAAAAGCTTAATCAGTTGTACAAATAATTTTTACTAACTTGTGTTTATTATAAGATCCAAGTATTTTTGTGTGTCACTGGCTGATAAAACAATAGTCTTGTACCTTTATACTGGCACTGGATGCATCATCACATAAAATAAATATTCATTAGACTATTACTGGTAAACCTGTAATTAATTTATTCCTCAACTGAAAATGAAAAAGGAAAAAGTTGCAGAATAAGCAAGTTAAATGAGTAACATTAGACTGGTCGTGTGATCTCAACCTTGTGGCCATTGTTAAAGGGGAAATAGGCCGCTGATTTGACCGCTTTTTTTAGGCCACTGATTTGACTGGTCTGATGGTCATGTGAGTGTACATCATTGTAAACAAAAGTAACGACCAAAGTACTATTCGTTTCTTTAGTTGCAAATGTCTTCTCAAGTGAAAAAATGCTTAATCATCCCCTACCATCACCACTCATATGAGACGTAAGATTTGTTTACCTGTGGGTCTGCAAGGCGTGCTGGGTTTGGGTAGAGGTAGAAGGTGATGCCATCGATGGCTCCAGGCAACGTAATACCTCGAATCAGAAGCACCAGCAGCATAACATATGGAAATGTAGCAGTGAAATATACAACCTGAAAAATAAAGAAAAAAGGACACTCCCGTTTTGAGATCCAGCATACCTGATTTAAATCTATATATATATAAACACTATCAACCGGACTATGTCAATATCCATGACAATCAGCCCATGTGAGAACTGAGGTAACGTGCTGTAGCGTCTCGACCAATCTGACACACTAATTTTTATTTGATTTAACAAATCAATTATTCATTAGATTAACAAATCGTCACAGTCCCCTCACTCAATAAACTGGATGCCAGGATTTCTGCAGAACACCAGGCCCCCTGGTCACCATGACAACTAATCATGATATCACTGGTTTTATGTATGATTAATTATTCATATTTCCTCATGAGCTGATTCGTTACAGTGCAGCCAGATGTCATCTGTATTAGATATACAACTCCACTGAGCTTTATATATATATATATATACAGAATATATATAACATTTATACCTGATAAAAAAAAATTTAAAAGTGCCTTTTCAATTGGTTCTCACCTTGCCTGTGGACTTCACTCCCTTCCACACACAGAAGTAGCAAATGATCCAGGCCAGCAGAAGACACAGAGCCAGTTCCCATCTCAAACTGCCCAGCTCATTCACACTTCCAGTTATATTCAATACTCGCCTCCTACAAAATACATTGTGTAATTCTCATAACTTTATTTCCAAATTCATGTATCAACAATAATGACACTTGAAAGTTATGCTTGCATTTAGTATTATTACACATTTGGCATTTCAACTGATTATACTTGCACTTTAAATTATTATAAATTAGATTTTAATATGGTCCCCTAAAGAAGGACATTTTGCGCACCATAGTAAATAATTAAAGCAGAGCATAACTGGAAAGTTTTATATTCACTACTTAACAGGACTTCTCTGTGACCTTTAAGGTTTAAATAATTTAATTATTACTTACTTTAAAATAAATAAATAAAGTGTGCGTGTGTGTGTGTATTAAAGTGTGACAAACATGCAAAAAAATAAGAAATCAGGAAGGGGGCCAACACTTTTTTCACACCACTGTATATATATATATATATACACATACACATATATACATATAACCAAATCTTCAATTCTGATAATAATAATAAACTTTTGGGTATTTTATAAACTTACTCCCAAAATTCTTTAACAGGTGATGATGCATTCTCCATAAAGCTCAGGTTTCTTGTCCCTCCCATTTGGTCGAACTCAACACAGTTCTCTGTAAGGTTGAAAGAAAAAAAGAGTTTCTACAAAACATGATCTATTGGAAATGAAAAAGCCTATTTTTCACAATAATAGTTTTATAACATACCTGAATTCCACCAGTTCCTGCAGCTAGCCCATGGTAGTTCACCACTAAAAGAAGAGAAGAGATAGAAGAAAGCCCAGGCCAAAATGATGATGTAGTAGGCACTGGAATAGAAGATGACCACCTGACTCCCATAACCCAGACCTAAAGAAAAGCAAGCCAAAACAATTCACCCCTTTTTGGATGTTTCTTTTGCTGACAGTAACATATCAGCCTTTTAATAACAGTCTGTGTTTGATGTTTAGCTTAAATGTGTTGGAGAGTTTCATATTACATACTGTTATACAAGTTAAATAATTATTTATTTAATAATGATGAATTTTTATGAATTATCTTTGAATTTACACATATAATATATTTGAATATGAAACACTAATTAATTTATAACTACTGCTTGACTTTACGAATCACAAACTTATTAAACAATTATTTATGGGTGGTTTATTTTAGCATTTGGGAATAAGATTGGAAGGTGAAAGGCAAGTGTGGAGGCTGAGAGCAAAGAGCTTTTAAACCTCATTTGAATGAACAGTAAAAGCATGTTTTTTTACATATTTTTGAAGCTTAACTTTTTTTTGTGGATCCAAAATATGGATCCAAGTAGTCCATTTTTTGTGGATTATTATAATATTTTTGATACATAAAAACCCAAAGTGGGTGCCTTAATTTTTCTTTTTTAGGTAAACCTTACACATAATTTCATAGAGTTTTTTTACAAGTATTAATTTATTACTAGATTATATATTTAGAAATAACTGCACATTTTACAAAAAGTAAAAGTAATGGCTCTGGAAAACTACTAAAAACTGCGAAATTCAGTAAGCAGCAACCTTAATATTTTAAAGTCTGCACACAAACTGGAAGCTTCTCACATTTCTGACCACTATTGTTCACTACTGTTGTTTACTACACCACTACAACTATCTAATTTTAACATACAGCACTATGATTGACACAACAGCATTTACTCCATTGTACATTATCAATGACATTAAAGGTGAACAATGAAATCTCACCTTCAAATAGTGGGCAGATCTTCCTCCAACAGGTAACAGACCCTTGGCTGGTGTACTGACCCAAAGCAGTCTCCATAAGAAACAGAGGAATGCCGCAGGCAAACAGAAAGACCATATATGGAATGAAAAACACTCCTAAAAAAATGGTGAAAATTAAATTAAACTGATAAAATGAATTGGTAAAATGAAAAAAATGAAATGGTAAAATGAATTTTTAATAGAGCTCACACACAGTAATACAGTACAAACATATACAAACCTCCTCCATTCTTGTAACACAGATATGGAAATCTCCACACATTTCCCAAACCAATGATTTGGCCAGCAACGGCTAAGATAAACTCCACTTTACTGGCCCACTGGCCTCTTGCTCGGGTTTTAATGCCTGTGTCAATTCTTTCTGAATCTGAATAAGCCAGTTTAAACTGCAAATCTGGATCATGCTGCATTTCCATGTCACTACAAAGAAAGCAAACATCTGTCAAAACATTGATGGCAGAGAAGCACAAACAAAATTGAGAACAGACCAGTGATTAAAACATGTAAAGGTCAAAAACAGCAATGAGTCTTTGTTCAGTACCATCTGGTTGTTCCACAGCAGGGCCGTGCTGTGGAACAACGTGCTGTGGAGGGGTGGCCCGGTGGCTAGAGCCACTGCCCCTTTGCCCTCATTGGCTGAGGTGCCCCTCTCACCAGCCCCCACCCTCACCCCAGCTCAAAGCGTTCGGTTACTGCTCCGCTAAAGATCCGCTGATTCCGCTAATCCGCTCCGTGTTTTCCCGTGTGTTCGGCGTGTATTGTCATTACCTTGTTCTACTTTGTCTGCCCTTTTTGAGTTTGTTATTAAAGTCTGTTCAATTGGAAGTTTATCTCCTCCTCTCCTCGTTTCCTTCCTACGAACTGTGACAGAAACAAATCATATTTTATTCAAACCATATTAATAGTAGGCCTATAAATAGTTTAAAAATAATATAAATGTTCTAAATGAGTTGTTTATTTGTATATAATATAGATTAATGCTGTAAAATATTAAAATAAATGTCTAATATTTATAGGGGAGAGTGGGCTAAGATTAGCCATTTTTTATTTATGTGGTCCTCAAGGGAAAATGACGCAGAAATACAAAAATATCTATCCTATCCTATCCTAATGAAAGTA
>NW_015657499.1:0-375 GCF_001515625.1 Sinocyclocheilus rhinocerous
ATGTGGGCGTTTACATGCGCGCGTCTCACATGGACTATTGTAATAACAAAAGCGCTCGTTTAAAAGTAGACATGTTAAGCTTTCTATAGATATATCTCTCATGTGTGTGTGTCAAATATTCGCTGAGTTTCAGTTCATTTTAGTGATGCGTTTCAAACAGATATGCGCGGAGAATGAGATGGCTAAAAGCACACCCTGTTTATTTTCTTTATTTTGCAAAAGCACAATGTTTTGTTGATATTGTAAGTGTACACAAATAAAAGTAGACCCTTTACAGATTGAAATGCTGTATTACTCTTATATGTACAGTCAAGTATGAAGGAGCATTTTAGTTATTTTCGCTGTCAACATTCAAATCTGCAAAAAGTTCAGCCG
>NW_015657499.1:705-873 GCF_001515625.1 Sinocyclocheilus rhinocerous
TATCATTTGCGCCTTTTTACAAAGGTGTGTTTGAACTAAGAAGCTGATGTTTCCTTTAGGCTGTAGATCTGCTGTAGATCTGCTGAGATCTGCTGAATATCCAATGGTCCCATAGCTTCATGGTTTATTTCTCTTCTCTTTACTGCCTAAGCGTTAATCCTGTTCCTA
>NW_015657500.1:0-486 GCF_001515625.1 Sinocyclocheilus rhinocerous
GAACGAGAATCAGCTCATCGGTTCTCAAATCGGACGCGTCCGAAACAAACGGTTTTCAGTTCAGTGTACTGGTGATCCGAAAACCGATGCAACCGGTTCTTGACTCGAGAACGAGAACCGCTCCAGCAGTGGGCATGTACCAGTGTTGCCAGACGTACGATAATTATTGTATTTGTACGATAATTTAGACCTCTGTACGATGTACGATCAATAATGAAAAAAATCCCATAATGTACGATAATTTCAGAATTTTGTGAAACTTCAAATGGTGGTCGTTGTAATCATAGGGCTTCTTCTATACTAATTCATCTAGCTGTGGATCCTACGTCCACCGTGCCCTGCTTTTAAACGAGCACTATGTTGCGGTGATACGGTCCATGAATCTGTACCGCAAACTGACCCCCTCAACATCTGGCAACAACGGCATCAAGCAAACGAACACCCTCAACATCTGGCAACACGCAGGCTTCTGATAACTGCGACTCA
>NW_015657501.1:0-1493 GCF_001515625.1 Sinocyclocheilus rhinocerous
TATGTCTTACTTTTCCCTGTTGAAGACGATGAAATCTCTTTGGACAGTCTCTAAGCGCAGCTGGAGTTGCCCATTCTGTGTAATCAAAAGAAAAGAATGAGGAAATGTTTCACAAGAAATACTACTAAGTGAATGGCATGTGAAATAAGCAGGGTCATAACCAACATAAACACTGAAGGGGACAAATTCCCCTCTAATAATGGAACATGGACTTCATTCATTCATTCATTCATTAATTCTGCAGCGGTCTAACAGCGCTCGTCAATGTCAAAATGATTGAGATGGCCAATCAAATCAAAGAAGGCGGGGTTTAACGATGAAAGAGGGTGAGGTAAGATATACAGTAAGGCGGGGTTTAACGATGAAAGAGGGTGAGGTAAGATATAAGTAACTTTTTTTTGTCAAATTTTTCTTTTGAAAATACACTATATCCTTTATGTTGTAATAAATGTAATGTTATTCGTAATTAAGAAAAGAAACATTAAAGGGATAGTTCACCCAAAAAAGAAAAATTAGCCCATGATTTACTCACCCTCAAGGCATCCTAGGTGTGTATGACTTTCTTCTTTTAGACGAATCCAATCAGTTATATTAAAAATGTCCTGGCTCTTCCAAGCTTTATAATGGCAGTGAATGGGTGTCGAGATTTTGGAACCCAAAAAAGTGCATTTGTGTAAGAAAAGTATCCATATTTAAAACTTTATAAACTGTAATCTCTAGCCTCCGCTAACAGTCGTACGCGTGTTCACGCGAGATGATGTAGCACGTAGGCAAACGCAGTGACAAACACGGAAGTACAGAGAAGAGAACAAAACACCGGTCACGAATTAGAAGAACAAAACAAGGATTTATAAAGAAAAATGTCGGAGGATTTCGATAGAAGCCAAGAGGAGACTGGTTTTCCTTTGCTGTAAACAAAACTTGGTTCTTGTGAAACTACACAAACGCACCGATTCACTTCGGAAGGCCTTTATTAACCCCCGTGTGGGACACTTTTTAAGATGGATTGATGCAGTTTTTGGGCTTCAAAATCTCAACACCCATTCACTGCCATTATAAAGCTTGGAAGAGCCAGGACGTTTTTTAATGTAACTCCGATTGGATTCGTCTGAAAGAAGAAAGTCATACACACCTAGGATGCCTTGAGGGTGAGTAATTCAATGGTTAATTTTCATTTTTGGGTGAACTGTCCCTTTAACAGAGCTGTTTAGGAATATTAGGCATACGGATAAGAATCAAAGTGAATATTTAAAAATAAAAATATTATTTATTTTCGGTTTCAAATGCTCACCATATTCAAGTTCTTTTATTTTCTTTCTTTATTCTCTTTAAATTCTATGTTTAATTCATTTAAATAATAGGACAACATCGGCCTCCCAAACCCAAACTTGGGCCGATTTAATGCTAATTTAAATTTAAAATAAAGTATGTCTTAAAATAAATTATAAATAAATACAAAGTTCTGTCATGAAACTCTAGATGGCGCAGGCTGA
>NW_015657502.1:0-11838 GCF_001515625.1 Sinocyclocheilus rhinocerous
TAAAATGCGCACGGCGCTTTTAAGCTATTTAACAGCGAAGGAAAGCGAGGAAAAGAGGGAACGCCCCCGCGGTGATGTCACACGTCGATTAACCGGTGGGAAAATTTCCTCACCGTCACAACCCTAGTAATAATTCAATAGTGTGTTCAGTATTAAAAGTCTCGTCTGCTCACCAAGCCTGCATTTATTTGATCCAAAATTCATCAAAAACCCCTAATTAAAATATTATATATATATAAAAAAAAAAAAAACTAATTTGGGCACCCCTAGCATTTGCCTATGCGAAGGGCCAGCCCTGACCAGGGTGCGATTTGTAGGGACAAATCAGGGGGATTTCCCCCCTTCTGGTCGATGTATCCCTGCCTATATATATAAATAAATAAAATAAAAGCAAATAAAATACAATCCATGCAGGGCTTTTCAGAAACTCAGCACGCGCCATTAGTCTATTTCAGAGTGACAGTATGAGATTAATACACAATTTTTTTTTGCTCAAAACTCACTCTACTGTGACCTAATGCAGTTATTGTATATAATAAGCTGATGCATAAATGTATTATGAGACCGAATGCAGAAGCTTACAGTCATCATAATGTGGGAATTATGATCATGCAATATTGACGGATCGGCAGAGAATCGTCTTTCTGTGAGTCATTAAGAAATTATGGTTCTATTCTAATTAAAGAAATATGAGGTAAACATGTGAATACATGTGCGCGCACTTTTGGAGTAAAAGTTTGTATGTTGTGTAGCAAAGCATTGATCAAAATTAAATGGAAGCAAACGTGATTGAATACATAGGCTACAGATTTGTGTCTCATTATTCTATTCAAAATATCATTAACTCCCGATTGATTTTGCATCCCCCCTCCCGGTGCTGAAAAAGAACCTGTAGGCCTAGCAAACAGTCACGTCTCATATCAATATTATGCAGTTATGAGACAGATAGAGAGAAAGAGAGAGCGGTTTAATTTAAATGTACTACATATAGGTAACACAGTTTATTATTATACACTGCACTTCTCTCAACTCAATTCAATACAATACATGTCATTACATCAGGGATCTTCATGCGATTGCTTCGGAATTCGGGAGGTTGTAAAATCGTGTCGTATACTACTGCGTCTGTAGATTTTCAGAAAACTCACTCGTGACATGTGCGTGGACATACGATCCTCCGACCATCAGAATTTGCAAAATAGTGTAGTGTATTCCAGCCTTTAGTCTGGAGTGGTCTATTCGACAACAAGTGAAAATAATAAGGTCCAAATCATATGGTCTCTAAAACATGAAAGAGCTTTATATTAAATGCTTCAAAAAATAATCATGAGCATTAGAGCCTGACCGATTTATCGTTTTGCCGATTTTAGCGACCGATATGAGCCTGTCGCAGATATATCTGCATCGGCATATATGCCGCAGCTATGCCACCGATATGAACATTGTTTTTTACAGAACACAACGCAGATAAAATGCTTGTAAATGGTGTAATTACTTAGTTTGTTCAGCAGAGCGTGCTCTATTGTTTGCTACTGGTAACCCAGGTCACTGTAGTGACACGAGCCAACCCTTTCACTTCAGTAAGGAGGTCTCTTGTAGAGACCCGCAGGATTCTGTCCTGCTTCCGCTAGGGCTGGGCGATTTGGCAAAAAATTTAAATCTAGATTTTTTTCAGAACATTTGACCAATTCTCAATTTTTTACGATTTTTAACTAGTCAACTTGAAAATGTTGATTCATAGTCAACATGATTCAAGTAACTTTATTTATTAACCCTCTAGTTAAAGAAAATTCTATTCCAAGTGCACCATTTAATGTGTTATAACAGAGATTTGTGAGATTGCGATGAACTGAGATGTCTTTTAGAGATTATAAATGCAGCGCTCTTTGCTGGCATTCTGCCATGCCAAACCATACGCAGCATGGTTAACTATTGCTTTAGTTAAAAATAACAGTGTTTATTGGGAGCGTGTATGCTGGGATTTCATAAATTTCATGGAGGAAAAAAGTTACGTAACTAGTAATGTAACTAATTACTAATTACTTTTGAAATAAAGTAATCAGAACAGTAACGTGATTACTTTTAAAAGGAGTAATCAGTAATTTGATTACATTTTCAGAGTAACTTGCCCAACACTGATTAACTATAAATGTTCTGTAAATACAACAGCAGCTTTCAGCCTGTCACCATGATGCAAGCATGAAATATCAGACAGAGTACAGGTTTTATATTCGATTGCGCTGCTTTTCCTTAGTTTTTTCTATGTAAACATGGACGTGTTTGACTATTGCGCTCGTGTCTCTTGCAGCGTCTCATGCATGAAATGCCATTGTAAAAACGCGACGCTCAAGTTAAAAGAAGTTCCCTCCCATCTTCTTGCATGTTTTTCCTATTCCGCTGCCCATGTCGCATCTTTCAACACAAAAGCGCATTCTGTGTGAATGGTGCCTAGTGATATGAGCGAGGAGCGTCACGCCGACATTCGGTCAGATCGTTCTTTTCTCTTTACTGTTATCACCGGCATATTGCCAAAGTGTAATTCTAACGTTTGATAATATTTCTATTCAAAATCGCAATTCCTCGATTTCTAACAAATAAAATCGTGGCAAAACATTAAATTCGAATTAATCGATAAAATCTGGAAAATCTCCCAGCCCTAGCGTCCGCAGAAAAATATTTTATCTGGTCCCGCTCCCGCCCCGCAACATTCATGTTTTGTCCCACTCCCGCCCACAAAAGCCAGCATAAAAGTAACCTATATGGATTTTTTTCAGTACATCGATGAAATGTACATGAAATAGTTCTGTAACATCTCGTAAGCTCCACAACATCCCAGCATAAATGCTCTCAATAAAATATTTGTTATTTAGGCTAAGCATCAACATTCAACACTGTTAGTTTTAACAGAAAAGCAAGAATGGGCTGCTACGTGGATGGTTTGGCATTGCAGAATGCGAGCAAACAGCGCTCCCTTTATTATCACTAAAAAGCTGACATCTCAGTTCATCGCGATCTCAAAAAAGCTCTGTTATAACAATGAAAATATGCATAATGAATCTTTCACAATGTCTACACTTTGTGCATTATAATGAGAGGATTCGTGAGCACACAATTTTCAGCACTGCGCAACAACTTTTGAGCGGTAAGTGGATTCTAACTTAAACACCTCTGATTGACCATTGCGTTTCAGAAATCAGCATAGTCAGCATAGTTTGTCAGTAGTAACATAGCAGATTGAAAAGTTAGTATCTTTCTGCAGTCCAATAGACGGCAGTGTGGTGGTGGCTTGAGTCTGCTGAATGGTCATTTAATGTTACGTTGTCACCTAGTTGGTGAGACGCAATGCTATAAAGTAAATAAACAATGTCCCTGTCTTTTACTCTCAAAATATGAGCTTATCATACTTGTTTGCTTACATTAGTAGGGCCCTATGATTTCCTTGATGCAGAAAATGGATGAAATCGTGGAATCCAGACATAAAAATGGAATTTACTGTATAACATGGAATTTCACAGAATTTGTCATATTTTTGATGAATAAAAAAAAACAGGTCAGTTCACTTAAATCAAATCGTGATATAGACTAGTGTCTGTGAATATTAAACTGCAAAAAGACTATTTAAATACGAATCCTCATGTCCACTTAAATCAAATCGTGATATAGACTAGTGTCTGTGAATATTAAACTGCAAAAAGACTATTTAAATACGAATCCTCATGTCCACTTAAATCAAATCGTGATATAGACTAGTGTCTGTGAATATTAAACTGCAAAAAGACTATTTAAATACGAATCCTCATGTCCTGCATGTTCATTTGATTACCAGAAAATACACAACACAGAATTTGTGAAAAAAAAAAAATTTAAAAAAAACTTTCCTAAACCTGCCCCTGTTGGATTGGCAGTATCATCCTGCTTGCCCTACACAGTTACCTTGTTTATTTTCTTAATTCAAGTTATATATATTTTGTTCTATGTGTTTTAAAGTTATTTATAATAAGTGAAGTTTACTGTTTAGTGCACTGATGACTCACTGGCACAGACTCATTTTGGATAATAAAGTTTATTGTTAAATTGTTAAATACCCCTCCATTACATATGAAACAAAAAACGTGTTTATGTATATATATATATATTGTTTATGTATATACTGTATTCTATATACATTACCAGTCAAAAGTTTGGACACACGAATTGGAAGTGTGTCCAAACTTATATATATACACTATAATATACGCAAAGAATATCGGCCGATATATCGATTTCTGACCTTTTTTTACTCCCTAATATCGGTATCGGCACCCCAAAACCCATATATCGGTCGGGCTCTAATGAGCATATAGTTTAACAGGGCTGCCATATCAGCAAGCGAATCGTCATAAAACTTATGCACATCAAATCAAACATACTGCGAGAGGGGGTGTAATAATTGACAAAAATATTTTGAGCAAATCTTAAAATAATGCTTAATTAATTAAAAGACAGCACAGTAATTCTCAGAAAAAGAGTCCATGTGCTATATGCTATTTAAGTCATCTATTACTTTTGCAATTCATAATTAAGTTACCAGCCAACCAGTACCTCATTTTATTTACTAGTCAAAACCAGTGTTAATTTCGTTAATTTCGTCAACGACATTTTTTTTCACCGACGACAACAAGACGATAAACTAAAACGCTTTTTGAATGACAAAAACTATGACGTAAATCTATTGACATTTTCGTCAACGAATAAAAACGAGACGAGAATGTTAGGGAGGGACGATTTGGGAAGAGATTCATTCAGAACGAATCTGCTGCGTGGTTCGGAGGTTAGATACGTACATATGAACCAGCGGGACATAAGCTAAAATCCACTTTCTGCACGTCGCATAAAACGTTCAAAAATGTAAATCAATTCGGTCCGGTTTTCTGAGCGCAGACACTGAAGCGTACAAACACAGAAAGCACGTCTCACAGCACGCGAGTACTCTTTCGAGTCGCATGAATGGAGAATTACACACAAAATTATGTCAAATTGTCCGCTTTGACAAGTATTCACGTAAACACAGTTGATTACGTCTTAAGTGAACGTAAACATTAGGGAGAACGTGTATCAGTTACATTGCATCCATTGCAGATGTGCATTCGGTTTTAAAGGGACAGCAGCCTAATTTAGTTTACGTTCACTTAAGACGTAATGAACTGTGTTAAAAAAAAATTTTACTGAAAAATTAGTGTTTACTATTGTCACTTTGCATTATTGACACACTATTTTCCTGTGTCACTGCAGTTAAATCTGTGTCTATCATGATAATACCTTAATATCAAACCTATATGATGAGTTTGGAAATTTGAGAGAAATGCTTAATAAATGCACTGTAACTAAACCCATTAGATTTTAGCCGACTAAATTTACTGTAGATTTAGTCGACTAAAATCTTATGATAATTAGTCGACTAAAACTAGACTAAAACTAAAAACAATTCAGATGACTAAAATATGACTAAAACTAAATGGCATTTTAGTCAAAAGACTATGACTAAATCAAAATTTGCTGTCAATTAACACTGGTCAAAACCCAATTTCACTCAAATTTAGTCCGAGGCAAAGTGTTTATTTTGGACCCTGGACTTTCTACTGAATGCCCAGCTCATGTAAAAGACTTACCACTGTTAGTTTTAGCAGACGTGGGAACGTTAAACCCCGCAAAAGATGGAGCCACTGATGCTATGCTGCCATTGGTCAGGCTGGACAGAGGTTTGAAACCAGCTCCATTGCCAAAGCCCGAGAATGATGTCGTCCCTGTGGCCGAGGTCAGAGAGAACCCCTTAAACACTTTGAAAGCCCCTCCACTCTCTCCCTGTGACAAAACAACAAAACTCATCTATAAAACACCCTCAGAACACATAACTTGACGTCTGCTGGGACACCAAGAGGCACGTTACCTCTGCTCCTACGTTACGACGCTTGGCTTTCTTGATGGCGCGATTCTTCATCACATCTTCACTCGCAATTGAAAACATTCCTGCCTGAGACCACAAGATAATATTTTTAAACAACAACAACAACAAAAAAACATTCTTGGTTGAAACAAACTTTAAGATACTAGAGCAGGGGTGGCGAACGTCGGTCCTGGAGAGCTGCAGCCCTGCAGAGTTTTCCTTCAACCCTAATCAAACACACCTGAACAAGCTAATAAAGGTCTGAAGGGTTACTAGAAAGCTACAGGCAGGTGAGTTTTAATTAGGGTTGGAGCTGTATTCTGCAGGGCTGCGGCTCTCCAGGACCGGAGTTCGCCACCGCTGTACTGTACGAGTGTTTCCACTGATGTTTGACAGTGAAAGTGTGTAGATGCTGAAAAGTTGCACACCTCCTCTCCTTCATCTTCCTGATCCCAGTTCCTGTCCGTCAACTCTTTTTCCGCAATCCGCTTGGCCATCACAGCTCAGCTGTCAAATACAAACATGTCAAATACAAATAAAATTGAGAAAGACTAGATTATATTACAACGTGAAATAAATTTAAACAAACAAAACAAAACCTTTCACCACAGATGTATACTCGGTTTATATTTGAAAATGGCTAGTTTTGCTGGCCAATTCTGTTAACTAGCTTTATGTGATGTGCACAAGCAAATTCCTGGACCAAAATTCAAATATCAGCCAAATACACCTGAGTCTTCTGTTCTTAACCGTACTATTAAATTTGACTCATTAAAGATTAGACAACATTCAAACCTACATCATAATAACTAAACCAACTCAAAAAGTTCTAAAATACCCTCAGACGTTAACAACATGACTCATTAATTAGGTCTTTGAAGCGCATTTCATTTGAATGACGTTACGGATTGCGCAAACTACCGGCAGATGAATATTAGACAGGTCAAACATGATTTTAATCACTTAATTTCTGACTCAACTCGCAGTATACTACATTCGCAGTGTTCTTATAGGTTTATATAGTGTGTTTATGTGAATGTGGTGCTTTAAATGTGCTAATGACGGGCCGGTTTTTGAGTAAATATGAATAGGATGTAACAGGGACCAGTGTGAAATAAACCATTATTTAATGAAGTTAGATACATACCTCACGCCTTCTCCCGCCAACCGTTCGCGCCACGCACACAGTATCAAGTGTATGAATGATGACCGCGGGAATCTCGGGCATACAGGAGCAGGCCGCGAGCTCACACCGCCATCTTACAAACGCGTCTCACACCGCGCCTGTGCACAGCGCAGCATACTACACATGCGCACAGAGAAGCGGAACCCGCGCCTCATACTGCGCATGTGCACAGAGCAAAAATATAAATTTTTCCTTATTTTATTATCTTGGCCTAATTCATGAAATACAGTATGTCATCCTCACACTAGAATATCTAGTGTGATACCACAACCAGATAAGTGTCTCCGTATAAGAAATAAATAGTACCATTTTATTATGTAATTCTGTGTGTGAGTGGATATTTTGACTGGTTATTTCATCCAGCATCGTTTGCTCCTGTAGGCAGAGTTACAGTCAGGCACTTTTGGTTACAGTGGCACGGAGGAACAGATGGATGTGTTCCAATCTCTCAGGATCCCACACTTCTGTGCCAACTCAGAAGCAGGTGTTTCAGAAAGCAGGATGTAATGCTAGAGGTCCTGGTGGCCACAGGGGATCCCTGACCAGCTGGATGTGAGAAAGCCGAGGTCTGTAGCCATCATATGAGACTGACTGTGCTGTGTACAATGATTTCTAATAATTAAAAGTGAAAAAGACAATAAATTAAAGAATATAGAAGGCCTTCAGACCACATTTCCCCCAAAAGCTTTTTAGGATACATGCTGTGTTTAAGGAAAACATTTTATTTGTTCATGCATTTCCAGGCATCAAGCTTGTGACCTTGGCACTGCTAGCACCGTGCTCTATTGTTTGGGGTACAGGAATGTGTATGGTTTCATGACTTAATGTTGACATTTATATTATGAAGCACTGAAGAGACTGTGGCCAGTATCTCTATTTATAGCCAAAGACATTTAAGTTTATTTGTTTGTCAGGTGCTTTTATCCAAAGTGACATTTAAGCAAAACAATACAAGTAATGATAATATACCATAATTCAAGTTCTAGAGTTCTATAATAGTACATTCTTCTTATCAATAATCTTTTTTTCACTGTATATGGTTCTTTAGTTCTTTGGAGATTGAAAACAGTCTTGATTTTAAAATAGGTTCTCTAAGGGTTTCAAACTGGGGTCTGGGGACCCCCATGGGGCCACCAGGGGGTGCAAGAATTTATGCAAAAAAGAAAAAAAAAAGTTTTAATGCAATTTTTAGGGCTGTCAAAGTTAACATGTTAACTAATATTAATTAAATGTTTCATGTGGCTTTAACACATTTAACAAATTGAATACTGTTTAATGTCACTTTCTAAAGGCTGAATGGGCATAATAAGATTGATAGCTATTATTTTATTCTATTGACATCAGTCTTTAACAATAAGACATACAATTTTTTTTGTTAAAAATGAATCTTTAAATCTCTTTCTTTGTATTGTACATACGTTCAAGGATAGTTTTGTCATTAGCAAAAAATTTGATAAATTGATTTCAGTTTAGCTGAAAATGTGTTTTAGCTTGTTAAGTCAACATAATACAAAATAAATATCTTCCAGATAATATCAGAACAATTAGCAACAATTGGCATTACAACAAAAACAAAATAAAAAAGCCTGTTGTTTTATTTTTGGAAAAACAAACAAACAAAAAAACATGTCTTTATAATGTCACAATATTTTACTCAAACATTGGGTCTTTGTACATGAAAATAGATGGTCGAATTTATATTATAGGAAGGGGTCCTTCCCGAGGAATTCTTATATTTGGTTGTCTTTGGCATCAAAAAGTTTGAAAACCCCTGTTTTTAGAGCACCATCCCTAAAGCAGGCTAAAAAGAATCTTCTATGACATTCAACTATCAAAACTTTTTTAAATCTAAATGGAACCTTTTTATTTAAAAATGAAGAGTTAAAGGGGTCATATGATGCGATTTCAATTTTTCCTTTCTCTTTGGAGTGTTACAAGCTCTTGGTGCATAAAGAAGATCTGTAAAGTTGCAAACACTAAAGTCTCAAATCCAAAGAGATATTCTTGAGTCCTGCCCGGGGTCGTCACATGTGGTTGCCGCTCATTCGTCTGATCCGCTGGACGCGCCGTTCTCGACACCGCCGCCTCAGCTCACTCTAGCCCGGCCTCAGCGCACGCTAAGCCGGGGCTTGTAAAAATCGACGCGTTTCAAAAAGGCGGGGCATAGAGGAGAAACAATAATGTACAGTATGTGGAAAATAATGTGTTTTTTTTTTTTACTTTAAACTGCATAAGCACATTTCATTACACCAAATACACAAAATAATGTTCTTTTTAGCAGCATCATATGACCCCTTTAAGTATAAGCGCATAGAACAGTGGAGAAAGTGTAAAAGCTGTGATTTAGGTAAGCATTTTTAAGCTTTTCATAATCACTGTTCTGAAGATTTGAAAGAGCTTTGGAAGAGGCTCTTGGCAGGCCTATTGGTCACTTTTCCAGTTTCCATTAACAAAAGGACTGAAATGTTCATAAATTTGATGGGAATAAACTTCCACAAATCTCATGTAAAATCCACTAATCTCACCTTTATAAGGTTGAGTCCAAATCGCAGCTTATTCCAGCCAAGATCCACCCACTTATAGACAGAAAGACACCCTTATTTTTTAAGTCTAAAAAGAGCAGAAAATATGGAGACATTCTGACTAAAAAAAAAATCAGAATTTTTGTCAGTCTAAAAGTAATAACGCAGACCATTTCCCTGTTATC
Organism: Sinocyclocheilus rhinocerous; assembly: GCF_001515625.1. NCBI lineage: Eukaryota > Metazoa > Chordata > Actinopteri > Cypriniformes > Cyprinidae > Sinocyclocheilus > Sinocyclocheilus rhinocerous. The sequence goes on from NW_015657502.1 coordinate 9,817, forward strand.
CCAGCATGATTCTGATTCTTTCTGTCACCTATGACTCTGACTTGAAGCGTTCATGGGTTCCCCTCACTAGTTTCTTAATGAAGTCATGAGGGCTGATTATAAATTTTATTATAATTTATTTATTTATAAAAAAAATTTTTTTTGCTGTATGCGTCTCTAATTGCTAATTTGTTCAGATGACATATTTAAATGTCAGTCAGGCAGCACAGATCAGTGAAAGTCTAATTATGCAGATTTAGTTAACATGCTGTAATTAGAGGTGTGAATGGACAAATTAAGAGGAAATTTAATTGGTTTCTCTTAATGGAACCATCTCTCTGGCATTATCTGCTTGTCTTTGACCATTATTTCAGCACCATAAAGCTACTGCAGTACAATCAGTTTCATCTTTTAAATGGAAGTTGTCATTGAAAACAACGATTACATTAAAATAGCTTGAAGATGTGAAATCTATAAGTGGTTGTGATGGATATTAAAACTAAACAGAACTCAATCTACAGCATTGTATGTTTACACCGATTAAATATGAATGTTTACTGACTTAGGTCAAATACTTCTCTTTCAAATTATAAGCAAGAACATAATGCAAAATTATAGATTAAGTGCTGATAATGCATGTTATACATGCAACCTTTAGCCCTCTGTGGTATTGAGTAAAAAATATTCAGTGTCAGTGACAATGTTTTTCACTTATTGTTCTCTTAAAGATGTTTTATACCACGAGAGGTGGTTTATTCAGATCTTTTCTGGCTTTTGCTACAAAAAGCTTTTCTGCCTCTCCAAGGAGAGATGAACCATAATGTCAAAAACTGTAATGATGTGCATTCAAATATATCTGCCTGTCATGTCACATTTATGATGAAGCTTGTCACAGCTGATGAAGCGTGTGTTCATATAAAGTGATTTGGCAATACAAACCACCTTAGAGTTTCAGGAGAACTTAACATAACTCAGGATATTTAGCGTATATGTCCTGATAGGTTTGAAAAGTCAGATATTTAAAAAAAAACAAGGGGCAGCTTCATACTCGAACTCGTAGAGCCCACATGAGCACTGCTTCTCTATAGAAGTGGGGGAATTACAGTATTTAGAAATGCATAATGGTTGGCACGCCCCTGATATTGATGTATTTTAGTGGTCTCATGTTTGTTTTGCATGTTAATTCCACCCACTGACTAGCACATGAGTTGATTATGTGATACTCATAGTGCATCTGTACATGAAGGTTACAGTGTGATCAGATCTCCGCTCTCAGATCTCTTACAGTAAGAGCTGAGCTCAAGTGACACACTCACATCTATTCCAGGAAATTCCGTTAGTAAAGTCAGAGGGTCTCTCAGGGTAAGATAGTGTGCTTGCAAATATCTGATGCCATTCATGTCATGACCAGTCATATGCTGCACAAAATGTAAAGGAAACTTGGAAAGGTGGAATTGATCACATTGTGTGTTTTATAGATCATGTTAGATTTATTGTGCTGATGTTACATGACTTTAAAATCAAGTCATTTTTTTTAATCAAAATGTACTCCATTTTCTTAATACATGTTTGACCTAATGCTTAATTTCTGAATATATGAGCATTGCTAGTTTTTATACTTAGTGTTTGGCACCTTCTTCTTTTTTTTTGTATTTTAGGGTTAGACCCAATCCTGGATTGTTCCGTTCATCTTGGAGTTGTTGTCATAGCTCCAGAGGTTTGTTTAATGTAAACAGGATTAGATTGTGGATTTATAAGCAGAGTCGATACTGTCTGACCCAGATGCTGCATGAATCATATGAACAATCTGTTGAACCAAGGACAGTAATTATTTAGTATTATAATAACAGTATGCACAAATTATAATGCACAAATGATGGCATATACAGAGTTGCAGTGAGCAACTGAAATTTTGGTGTTTTAACGGCCAAATACTGTAATAACGCAAGCTTATAAAAAAACTTTAATTTATGCTAGTGTGCAAAACTAATATAGATATAATAAAAAATATATAATTAATACATACATTATAGTTAAAACTAA
>NW_015657502.1:12196-21233 GCF_001515625.1 Sinocyclocheilus rhinocerous
AATAGAAATGAAAAAAATAATAATTTAACTTATTTTATTTCAACTAGCTACCAAGGCAAAACTTTAGTTTAACTTGATGTACTAAAATAACTAAACTGAAAAAAAACTATATAGACATAAAAAACAATAATAAATGACAACAACAAAACACAACAAAATCACTGAAACATTTGCTAAAATTAAAATAAAAATATAAAAATAAATACCAATTAATAAAATATTAATAAAAACTGTAATAGCATCTCAATGATACTAAAATAACATGGGTGCAACCGTATTATTACAATACATGTCAATTTCTTCTAAATTCTGCTTAGAAATAATAAACATTGGAAGAAAAAACAAACAGATAAACACAAAACCTGCAAGAGATGAACTTAAATCGTGAAATTTAGTTTACAAACAACTTGCCAGGGCTCTCTCCTTTTTTCAGCGCCCCGCTTTTCCGTTTCTCCTCTCTCAGCGAGCCTCGGAGAGAGAAACAGCGGAGTCAGGGAACTAAGAAACCGGTCTGAGCGTGCGCATGCCGGCACTGTACCCACGTGCTCGCTCTCCCCGCTGCGCTTTGATCCGCCGCAGAAGGGCAGTGAGCTGCGCGCTCACTGAGACAGAATGCTCACTCAGAGCATGAGATATATATATATATATTATAATTTCCTAATTACATTTTTCATCTATATGACTTATTAAGAGTATATGATGGCACTGCATTTGCTGATCATGGTTTCAAGGATCTTGTGTCATTTCCAAAATGAGTGTTTGTTTCATTTCAGCAATTATGTTTGCTGCCAAAAAAAGCGCATAGTTGAAATTAAGTTGTTTTAGAAATTTGTCATGTCCTTGTGGTATGGCATGCTTTTAAAAACTCTTTTAGAAATGTTTCAATTATTTTATAGTTATGCAGCTTTCATATCAAACAGCGACCACATGACCATTTGAAACGAACTAGTGAAAGAAAGAAAAAAGATGGAAAACTTCTAAAAGATCTAAAAATGTACTCTCTTTAGAATGCTTTTTGACTTCCTTCATTAGCACATACATTAAGAATAAAAAGATTTACAGTCAGTTGTATGTAAATGCACTGGACTGCCCTTTCTACATCACATTAACTTCCACATCACATTCATCCTGTCCTGAAAGCCGATTGGCTCTCATTCATTCGGCTCGTGTCTGTCTGGATGCATATGCTACAGCCGCAACTCCTGATAGGACAGCAGGGCAGAGCAGCGCGTGAACACGCCGTAATGCTCCAATGACATTTTGACTTGTGTTTAGACGACTGAAGGGGGCGGAGGGCGGATGGTGGATGGGGGTTGGTACAGGCAGGGTGGAGTAAACCCTTTAACTGGGATACAAATGATCAGCTGGAGGGGAGAGTGCTGTGAAATGCAAAACACATTAGTATGGATGCTCATTTTATAACTTTTGCTGTAAGGGGGTAAATCTAATATTAATACACGGTCAGAGTTTTGCTTCATTTATGTTGCACGAGTAACTGAACCAAGCTATTCATAGAAGTAAACACAATCAACTTTATCTTTAGCGATAGACATCAGATGCCATGTTAAATGATGTTAGCAAGAAAATATTTTATGATAAAGAGATACATGAGGTAATGTACAAACAACGCAGACCAACAGAAGTATAAGCACCGTTACAGACTACCAATAAAGGCAGTACAGAGGCGCATATTTGCATTTTAATAGCTGGAGGGATTTGTGTTAATTTAAGCTATGTGGGGGTGAGGTCTGTGAGGGGCTGGTGGGGTCCCAAACATTAACGTCAATCATACAGCTCACACTTAATCAAAATACACACTCTTTGGTCTCTCCCTAATCAAAAAAGATCATTTAAGAACAGCCACAGTATTTGATTTTCATATCATTTATTGGTAGAATAATATATACAGTTCAAGGCAGTACCTTGCCAAAACGTCTGGTTTGTATTATTATGTCGTTTTCAAACTGTAACAGACTTGATTTACAGCCCATCAGTGTATCTTTACCAACACATTTTGGTGAACATTTGAAACTATTTCTGCTGTTTTGTAGATATGTGTGGGAGCGCGCATGACTCCATAACTAAGGGAGCGCGTTCACGTGACAGAGGAAGGGAGAGTTCCTCTTTTCACTGCTCCATCCGGGAACTTTCCGAATTAGCATTGACAACCAAAGCGCAACTTTTCCCCAGGCAAAGTGAAATCAAGCCGCGCACTCGGACACAATATAGTTCCACATTTTCAACTCAAAGTCTTAAAAATAAAGCCGTACGATTCGGATAGGTTGGATAGGCTTTTGCCGTGTGGATGTCGGAGTGGATCTACGTGACTGCTGAAACCTTTAGATCGCCTTTTGAGCACTTTTGTTAATACTGGCGTAAAGTGGGTGATGAGTCTTACGGCCAGTAAAGAAGCGAGAACTTGCTGTGCAACCCCGAGTAGTTCTTGCGTTTGTTATTGTTGCTTTAAAAATATTTGTAATACGCCACAAATAACGCGGATCGCGTCGAAAGTGGGGGAAAAGTGCTTCTGAAGTCGGAATATGGAGCTACAAGGCCTTCAAGAAGCATTGAAAGTAGAAGTCCAATGTCATCAGGTAAATAAAAATGGCATTATGTTGAAGCTTTCCCGGGACTTCTTATGTGAATACACGCTGGAAGACAGAAATCCGCCGTGTTCGAACGTTTTAATTTGGTTGGAATCCGTAGCCTTTCAGAGTGATACAACGGTAACATTCTTTCGCCTTTATGAGGCCATAATCACTTTGAGCGCAGATTGTTAAAACGCTCTTTGATGCACTTTAACGCGTGCGGTGCGGTTTTTTGCGATTTGCACTAATAATGCGGCGGTTTTGTGTAGCGATCGGGACGAGACTTGAATATTTATGAGGTTCAGACGGACTCGCTGCTCGTCGCTTTGTTCCTCCCTCATATCCTAACTTGAAACACTTTAAACGAAACGTCTTTTCGTGGTTTTGCTTCGTTTAGAAACTAGTTGCACAGATGAAGCAGGACCCACAGGTAATTCATTTTATTTGAAGCGTTGAAGAATGGGGCATTTACATTGGGTGAGAAACTTTGTCGGCATCAGTAGTTCGTACGGTCGTTGGCTATGCTTTGTCCTTTATGTGACTTTGCCAAATAGCACAAATGGTTTTGTCAAGTTTTGAAAATATCTTGCTTGTTTTTATTTTTTTATTGTTTTTGGGGGATCGTATTGATCATATGTGTATAATTTTATAACAAGAGCTTAAGAGACAAGTCCATGAAAGGCAAAGCAGAATAACATCCCTAAGTGAAAAACAAGTAAGAATTCACTCATGTTTTCAACATTGTGATGTATTAGTGATCATATTTTCCGTTACAAGTGCATTAAACGTGTTAGAAACATATTTGCCCCCCGCCCCCACAAAATGAATTAAAACTACTAGAAATCATCCCAACTGCTTTATTTACACACGAAAATTGGATTGGTACTTTAGTAAATTGTTTAACGCGTCCATTTTAGTAGGTCGACATGTTTCTAGGGAGTTTGTGAAGGAAAGTTACTCACTCAGACAAGTTACATTAAACATCGCTGTTTAGCGTGTACTTAACCTAAACGTACTTATTCGATACTTATCTTTCCAGAGGGATTTTCTTTTTTTTTTGGTCACATGACGACGTGGTCGAATTTGATTCGATCACTGCAGTTCACTTTCACTTTTTTTTATAATCGCGACTTAAAAGGAAGGTCATCTATTAGCGTTCCGATAGCTATTATTAATACGTTTATGGGTAATTCGTCTGTTTGGCCCTGGTTTGATGCGTTTGTTAGAGAACCTCTCAATCCTTCACTGAATTCGTCTGTCACAGAACGACAGAATTTTGAGTCCGTTCGATGGCCGTTCAGGTCATAACGCGACATTCAGCACCTCGGACAGCGGCGCACGCCTGCATTTCAACGCGTTTGACATGTCAAATGTTGCAGCTGTGTGTGTTTGTGTTAAATGTTTGTTGTGAGGCTTTTTGGTGTACCTCAGTTTGATAGTGGAAGCTTCCATTTTGTGCTGAAGGGGTGTTGGTTTCTTCCTAACATGGAGCAAAAGTCTGCAGAGTTTCTTGCTGTGGGGGGAGGGCTCATTCATGGCCATTCTAAAGAGGGGGAAGGGAGGAGAAAACACTAGTCAGCATCACACAAGACACTACACACAAGCCTCTGTAGGCCTTATAATACTCATTATGAGCTTCTTGTAATTAATAGCGGCTATCACAGTTAGAATGCTTAATAATACTTATTCCTTCTTAAGAGTAAAATAATGCATTAAATACTATAGGAAAGACATTAAAATACATGAATACATTAAAACACACTATATATTTGTTGTTTTACCTAATGTAAGTATGATATGTTAATTTTATTTATAACTGTAGATTGTGTAATTATATCAAAGGACTTACAGTATTACAAGGCATGATGATGTCTCTATAATGCATTAATAATACCCATACAATGCATTCAGAGCTCTAAAGCCAAGAGATTTCAAAGCATATTATTAATACACAGCTAAATGTTAACCTTTTAGAAAATAAAACGTCGGCTTTCATAAACCAAATAAAAGCTGCATCTTTGCAGTACAATTTATACATTTTCATTTCACATATTTTTCCTGCTTATTTTAAGAAGTGAATTATGTGTTATAAATGTGTGGCAACTTGTGCAGTGGTTTAATAGATAATCCGGAGTGTTGCAAACCTAACCACAACATTTATATGCAAATGCTGAGTGAACGTTGCAGTTATGTTGTCAGAATTAAATGTGATTAAGCTTAATCAGGTTATGTATTGTATTTGTGAGAATCTAGTCTAACTAGAAATATGTTGAGCTGTAACTGAACATCATACTGGACATTTTTTGGGCGTCTGGGCCTGTACTGACCTATCCTCTTTATATTTCACTCGAACTTTCATTTGAAGGAGGCTTGAAATGCAGATGAACAGGAGAAGCAAACCCTCCAGCATTTATTAGCTGAGAACATCATAATTGTGTGAAGCCTTTGTAAGTATCTAGTGTTCCCCGCAGGGCAAACGTCTTTCATCCACATATAAATATCTATCTTAGCTGGTGAGTTTTTAGTACATATTGCGTGAGAGGGTTTTTTATTGTTGTCTTCTTGCTAGTTGTTGCATCACTGATCCAGAAACGCTCATAAACTTGGTGTAAGTCTTGAGCTTTGATTTGCTCACTTCAACTCAATGTTTGGTCTCTCTCAGGGCTTACAAATCCTTCTTAAAATGATCCCTGTGTGTTTTCATGTGTGTCCCTCGTGCACAGTGTAAAATGAATTGTATTGTTTTTGTCTTTTGGAATGTAATAAGATTTCCTTCCTGCAAAGATGTCCCTGTTTTCGTTAGCTTGCAGGAAAGGCTACATTTGCACTGTCTGTTTACTCAGATTCTGTTACCCACATTTCCATGTGATAAATGAATAGTTCACCCAAAATCTCATTTTATAGAGAGTGAAGAAAGTGCAAGTTTACAGGTTGCATAAGTTATGTGCATTAGCACAAATGCAAGTGGCCTGTGTCTCTTTGCCTGAAAGCAGTTCAGCGTTCTGTCCAGAGTGATTTGTGTAACTCTGTCCCACAGACTGACAGCAGCTTTACTATATAAAAACATCTGACTGTAATTGTAAAAATGTATTATAAACATTAGGGCTGTCGCGGTGAAGGAATTTCCCTTGTGGTAATTTTGAGTGGCTCAATAGTATGCGGTATATATTATGGCCATTAGGGCTGTGCGATTAATCGAAATCGTCATAAAATCGTGATTTGAGCTTGCGCGATTTCTAAATCGCTTTATAGCACGATTTTCGCATGAGGAGCGTACTGCAAACGCATCCTGTGCGAAAGCAAAATGAGTCCGTGCTGCTTCTGCACCGCATACACTTACTGTATACGCACTGCAGACGGAGTACGTGTGAACTTGGCGCAACAAATCTAGTTCAACATCTGAGGCAATGCCACAAAGAGCTCTATGACCAATGCATGGCAAAAAAAATCCCTGGACACTGGATTTTTTTCTCTTTTTCTGCCATATATGTCTATTCTAGAGACATTTTGTTACACCTTCACTTAGTGATTATTTTGCCTTATGTCTGTTCTAGAGACATGGTACAGCTTCTTGATAAAGCTCTAATTGGTTTTCTTTTGGAAATATGTTTCAAATTCACACTGAATGCATTTATGACTGTAAAGCATGTCTGTGTGTCAAAATCGTGATTAAAATCGAAATCGAAATCGCAAAATTGATCAAAGAAACCGCGATAGGTTTTTTTTGTCCATAATTCAGCCCTAATTCTGGCCTTAAATTATCACATCAAATCATTTTTATTCTTCAGAAATACAGCAACATTCAAAGCTTGTTCCCTGTGGGAGAATCAAACACTATGTCGTATAGCCAACAAAACCGGTTTAAATTTCTTTACTTAAAAAAAAAAACACAGAGAGCTGACCTATTTTCACAAATATATATGACTCGCAAGTAATCGCACATGCTCAGTTGATCTCTCTCTCATTCGTTGTCTGTTTAGGCTTGTTAAGTGCAAATCTACAGAGCCTCAGTACAAATCAGCATGGTAGGCCTACACATTATGTTATCATTACTAACTTATTTAATATTCAGTACACATACACGAAGTGTAAAACGAGAAGGGCATAGCCCTATGAAAAAAGAAAACATGCAAAAATCGCAGTTGCTGCGGTTCTTGCATTCCTCTGCGGTTTGCTCGTCAATAGCGCGGTATTGCGATATTGCGGTTATCGCGACAGCCCTAATAAACATATTATACACTTGGAAGTAAACATGTGAAACCTTGGAAGTGTGAAATCCCACAGATGTGGTCACTATTGTCCATCGATAATTTCAGAAGAAAATAGAAAATTCAGAATTGGCGAGACTAGGCCTGCTGTTAGAACACATTTTTGTTAGCATCATGAAACGGATCTTCATGGTACATATGTATGAAACTGTTCTTTAAATGATTTCACAATGTTTTTGAGTATCTTATCTGAGCAGAATATCACAGTCAGTCACTAGTGGTCACAACACTCTTCCTCATTTAAAGTACACGCAATCCATTATATTGGCAAGATTGATATTTTGCAAAGTTCATCCAGATTTGATCAGGCACATTGGTCGTATCTAATGGTAACACATATTAAGGACAGCAGCAGTGCGAATCATTCAAGTTCAGACATGATGGTGTTACCTACACAAACCGTTATAGGCCCAGACTCGAGCTCAATGTGTGAGGGTATAAGACCTGAAGGAAACATCCAAAAGCACATGATGGATAACTAGCAGAAGCTTCATTTTAATGAATTTAATTGGTTTGTACCGTTTTTGATCTGTCTTCGTGTCTCATAGCAACACTGTCTGCGGTAAATCATTCATGCGGTTATTTCTGTTGATGTATTTCACTCTATTATTGTGAAACGCTTCTGTAGTTATTCATTCACAATCTCATAAAACATTAAGTCATGTAAGTGATTCGTGCCATGCTTTTAAAATAGTTGTGAAGCATTAGAGGTTTTCAGACCAAAGTGATCAGGTTTGTCATCTCCATTGTCTTAATATTCTTCTCAAGATAGCAGTGCCTTTCAAAGACTTGATTTGTATGAGATATCTCCAGATTCTATACATTGAATTTAACTGTTTGTCTTTTGATTTGTGCCTCAGTAAAGACACAACATGTGAAACAGCACACATGGTCCTGACTCCATGGTGAACAAAACAATGCTATTTTTGTAGCAGTTTTTTCTATTTAAATGTCATTCCAAAAAATGATGTGTGTATATTCTAACTAAACTACACGACAAATGAACATCCAGTATGTAATTATACTCTAAGTCCTGTAAAATGTAAATGTCATCATTTTTCATTCAGAAGTTGTTCTAATCTTGTTTGACTTTCTTTCGTCTGAGGAACAAAAAAGGAAATACTTAGTAAAACATCCAAGCAGCTCTTTTCCAGAACTTGTGCACTATATTCCAATTAATCAAAATTGTCGTACTGAAGATCTTTTGTTAGGAGGAACAGGCCAAAGTAGTTATTTAATGATAATGTTCTTTTTCCATAGTAGCTCTCGAATTTCAATAAGGACAGAAAAAGCAATTTTTTGACTATAGACAAAAGCTAGACACTTGGCATGGGCCGGTATGAGATTTTGACGGTATGATAACCTTAAGCAAAAATATCACGGTTTCACGGTATCACAGTATTGTCGTTACAGCTCTAAAATGTGTTATTTTTAAATGACTGGGTAAAAAAACTAAAAAAAACTTTTTTTCGCTGAATACAATATATTTTGTTTTTGAGCAACATACAGAATATTAAGAACAGTAAAATTTGCTTAGTTTTTCTTTGATTAGTTTCCTAAAAAGAAGAAAAATAAAGACTGACATCTTTATTTAACCTAAATCTGTAATTACAGTTATTTAATTGTAGTTATATAATTCATATACATATCATTTATATAATTTCATATCAGAATCAGAATCAGAATCAGAAAGAGCTTTATTGCCAAGTATGTTTGCACATACAAGGAATTTGTTATAGTGTCACAAGCTTCCAGTACATGGAGACAACAACAACACATAGATAATAAAAATAAGATGTGAATAAAATACGCATGCATAAATATAAACCACAAAAAAAGAATAAATTGTATGTACAGGTGTGCTATAGATAGAATAGGAATAGAATAAAATAAAATAAAATAAAGTTGTAGGGATGTACTAGGATTTAGGGTGATAAATAAGTATAAGGTTATTGCACATACTTTAATTGCACAATGGGAGAACATTAACTGTTCATGAGGTAGATTGCCTGGGGAAAGAAACTGTTCTTGTGCCTGACTGTCCTGGTATTCGGTGCTCTGTAACACCGACCAGATGGCAAAAGTTCAACCACAGGTCTGTAGTCATTAAGTCCTATTATCTTGGGTTTCTTTGGTATGGGGATGATGGTGGAGCATTTGAAGCAGGCAGGGACTTCGCAC
>NW_015657502.1:21318-22179 GCF_001515625.1 Sinocyclocheilus rhinocerous
TGCATTGCAACGCAGTTTGTGCAAGTCCAGAACAGAGACGACTTGCAATAAGACAAAAAACGGCCGGTTGCCGATCGCGTAAGTTCCAGGGGCAGCTCCTTAAGTTCGATCCTAGTACACACACGTGACTGACCGCTCGCTCGCACCAACAGGATGAGGAGGGTCGTGTTACTCTCTACACTGCACTCAACCTGAGGGATTCCTACACTTTCAGTCTTTGAGGAGACATGAAAAATAGTGCATACCGCAGGAACGGTATAACGGAAAATATTAGTGGTTTTGAAACAGTGAATAGTTATATAATTTCATATACATAATTTTATTTAATAATAACCCAATCTGAAGCACAAACAGAATGTTCTGACTAGCTTTGTGAAATTATACTACATGCTTGAATGAAACAAACAGCAGAAGCTCTGAATGAGACGCAGATTCACTCTCTGACAGCAGGAGGCGCTTCAGGAACACCAGATACAGCGTTTCCTTGGTTACCGCTGTAAACAAAGCAGCGCTGCGCTGAAACACTGCTTTAATATGTATGATACAGAGACGAGATTAAAAGAAAATACCACGTAAACTTTTCTGAAGACAGTCAGTTCCCCTCAGAAACACATTCATATAAACCCCCAAATCAATATTGAGGATTTTCTTCCAATAGTTCCTGCATCATGAACAGTGAGTGATCTGCCTGCTACAGTATTTTTCTCTGTGCGTCCGTGTTCAGCGTCTCTGGCCTGTGTTAATGGCGTTTACAGACTTCATATGTTCTCATATGTTGCGATTGCATTGCAACGCAGTTTGTGCAAGTCCAGAACAGAGACGAGCTGCTTGCAATAAGACAAAAAACGGCCTGTTGCCAAT
>NW_015657502.1:22793-25744 GCF_001515625.1 Sinocyclocheilus rhinocerous
CAGTTTGTGCAAGTCCAGAACAGAGACGAGTTGCTTGCAATAAGACAAAAAACGTCCGGTTGCCGATCGCGTAAGTTCCTGGGGAAGCTCCTTAAGTTCGGCCATCCTACACTCACGTGACTGACCGCTCGCTCGCACCAACAGGATGAGGAGGGTCGTGTTACTCTCTACACTGCACTCAACCTGAGGGATTCCTACACTTTCAGTCTTTGAGGAGACATGAAAAATAGTGCATACCGCAGGAACGGTATAACGGAAAATATTAGTGGTTTTGAAACAGTGAAATTTTCAAATCGCGGTATACCTTGAAATCGGTAATCGGCCCATGCCTACTAGACACAAGCTTCAGCGGAGGGCAATGCTATCAGTGAATAAGGACTTTATTTCAGTCTGTTCCTCACACAGAGCTATCACACAACTTTAGAAGACTTGGAATGTAGTGTACAAGTCATATAGACCATTTCTGTGATGCTCTTTTGTTGCCTTTTTTTTGTCCTTTTTAGAGCTTGACAGATGTGGTCACTAAGAGCTGTGGTAAATTCTGAACTGAGGTTCATTCTGTCACTGAAATGCATCTGAGCTTGATGTCTGATTCAACACTCTGGCTTTCTCTGTTGTGAAACTGTAATGAGCTAATAATGTAATGAGATTAGATCATGTTAGATGACCAATAGGATTACTTGATTTGAAGTCGACGCTTTCAATGATGACCGTATGGCCCTGTTCCAAAACCTACTTATGGTGCTTTATAAGAAAGTCTATTTTGGCCTATTTTAAGGCGGCATTGTGATGTGAAAAAACTCAATATTCAGTATTCTTGACTGCCCTGCCGCCCCAATAACACTAGAGGCAGTATCACAAGAGCGTAAAGACATTAAACAGTCTTTATGTACTTTATGTATTTTTTATAATATAATATACTTATAATTCAGTACCAAATAATATCAATACTCATTGTTAAACTTAAAATGTAACTTTTTATACAATATTTTTGGATGTAACTTTTTATACAATATTTTTGGATGTAACTTTTTATACAATATTTGTCTCTAAAAGTCTGAATTAGTCTCTAATGAGGTGTCATTTTAATTATAATGCTGTTTCAGAAGGCAGCTGCCTATATATAATATACAGCAAGACAGCTTAGTAGGTTTTGGAACAGAACCCAGTCTGTCAGATTTACCCCACGATTTTTCGTTGTCAAATGTTTTTCAATGCAATATGCCTCCTGAGGAGTTTGATCTAATGCATTTGTTTGTAGCATGTTTGAGTCAGCGTTACTCTGGCCTATGATTGGTCAAAGCAAGCTTTTCTTTTGTTCAGTAATTTATTGTTACATAGATTCTGGCCTTCAGAAGCAGAAATAGAGTAAGCCATGTATGTGCTTTGCAAAGCTAAAAAAAGAAAAAGCATTGGAAAGGCATTTATTCAAATTGCTTAGAATCAGCATAAATCTGGACATTGTGAAAAATTAAAATTATTCAGTTAAAGAGTATGAACAATATTTATACCTGCCTGTTGTGTATGTGAAACACTTATGCAGATGTGCATCACATTAAGTTTATTTGTTTATGCTAAACTGTGTAATCCAAATGGATGGGAATTTTTATTTGAAATTCAAATACATAAATCTTAAGTTCAGGCCTAAATATTCTTTTGAGAGAACCCAGCATACCATTTTGGAAAGCTGCAAGTAATCAGCATGGATGCGGGACACAGATTGATGTCAGTACGGTTGCAAAATTGTGTTTTTTTTTCTTTTTAGTGCACTACAGTACTGTTCAGGAGGGGGTGTGTCTTGTCAGATGTCCCACCCTCTTTCTGCATTCTAATCTGCATGCTCTTCTAGGCCGTCAGTAGTGGATGCATTATTGAGGTGCCCTTAAAATACATAAAAACTGTTTAATGATTGATGAGATGAGGTTGTGTCTTTACGCTCATGTGATGCTGCCTCTAGTGTTATTGGGGTGGCAGGGCAGTGCTTTAGTAGGTCACCAACAGCTGAAAGTGTTTCCACATGCGTGCAGGTGTTTACTACTGCCCACAGAATCTCTTAAAAATAAAACAACTGCTTCTGCTGCAGTCTATGAGTTCATTTCCTTCTGAAGTGCTGATTCAGTCTTGGAGTCATACAAAAAAATACGGATTTTCATTGATCTTAATGAAATAAAACTGAACACGTGCAGTGCTCAAAACACCCTTTCCAATCCAACAAAAGATCCTTTATGGCAAGGGTCTTCAACTGGGGGTCCGCAGCTGTACTGCAGGGGGTCCGCCAATTAATGTGTGATCACAAATAATTTCAGTTGATTCTGCAATGATATAAAACTATTGGCAAAACAGATTTAGCAAACGGTCCATTGCGTTTTTGAGTTTGAGCTCTGAAGAACTTGAAATGTTCCTATTTACAGCGTGTTTTTGCAGCGGTAGGAAATGTAGCCAATCACAGACATGTTTGTTGATCCCTTGAACGCAGTGGCCAATAAGAGGTGTTTAAGTTAGAATCCACTCACCGCTCAGAACGCTGGTGTTTTTGTTCAGTGCTGAATTATGCTCACTCTCGCGAATCCTCTCTCATTAACAAACAATGACTCAATGTGAGTAAGAGATTCATTATGCAGTGTAGATAACTATTGATTTTAATGGAATGTTGTGAGATGGCGAACTGAGATGAGTGACAGCTTTTTAGTGATTGCAAAGTGAGAGATCTTTCACACTTTCGAGGCTATATAGCTATAATCCATTGAATAAAAGTATTTTTTCTCATGCTGCTAAGAGGACCAACGGCCAATAGCATGCTGCAAAGTTTTGGAAGTAACATCTACATGCATGATTAATTGACATAGTGATACTAGCAGGGGACAAAAATATGTCAAATTAGATACGCACAATGTGCAGACTAATCAATTACTAGAAAAATATTAATATATATATATATAAATATATATATA
>NW_015657502.1:25776-25953 GCF_001515625.1 Sinocyclocheilus rhinocerous
TATATATATATATTAGTGCTGTCAAACGATTCATCGTGATTAATCATGCATGTATATTTTTAAGAAAAATTTTTTATTTATATATAAAATATTATTATATATAATATAAATTGTATATATATATGTTTACTTCATAGTTTTTTTTCCATATGCTTGACTGACTGTATTTTATTATGA
>NW_015657503.1:0-233 GCF_001515625.1 Sinocyclocheilus rhinocerous
CAAAATTGAATTTGGACTAAACATGCAGATAAAGGGGGAAAAAAACCTGGAGGCCGTGTTCAGTAGTTTCCTCAAACTGGCACATGGTGAGAGGTATACTAAGAGCGCACAAACACGTGGAGCCCTGCGTCTCACATGCTCCTACTTCAAATTGTATAGTTTTCTTAGTTTCACATTGAAATGTCAAGCATGAGTGAACAAATCTTTGTTCCATATTTTCAAATGCTGTACAA
>NW_015657503.1:256-556 GCF_001515625.1 Sinocyclocheilus rhinocerous
ATTTTCAAATGCTGTACAATTCTGCGTTGTTGCAGAATCATGCCAATTGAAGTTTAACTTAGATAATTTAGCATGAATTACAGGTTAGTAATCTAACTTAAAGAGAGAGTTCACCAAAAATATTATAAGAAAATTCTGTTAATTACTCACCCTCATGTTGTTCCAAACCTGTAAAACTTTCGTTAATTTTTGGAACACAAATGAAGATCATTTTAATGAAATCTGGGTGCTCTGGGTGCTTCCACTGACAGCCTTCGCAACTACCACTTTCAAGGTCCAGAAAGGTATAAAGACATCATT
>NW_015657504.1:0-1265 GCF_001515625.1 Sinocyclocheilus rhinocerous
AGTTTCAGTTTTAATTAAAGTTCAGCAGAATTAACAGATCACTTCTAGAGCGCACGCCAAAGAAAGACATAGGCATAATTTAACCTTAGTGAGGCAAACATATAGCGACACAAAATTAACGCATGCTGAGATTGATTAGATAGTAAAAGTATACAAATATATGATTTGGTTATATGTCTTTTCTTATTTAACCTTAATCATGATATTGTAACTGTGGTGTCTTGCTCACTTTTCCGTGAACAGTCGTGCATCAATCAAAACTGGGACTAATGAAATTCAATAATAACGGCAATCGCATTTAACAGTAAAGGCTTGTATTTGAATGTTCCTTTCATTATTTAACAGTAAAGGCTTATATTTGAATGTTCTTTTCATTTATGAAGAATTATAAGCGTGTGTATGATGTGATTTAGCCAATGCACATTTGTTCAAAAGCCTGGCAGAATGATCAGAAGATGCTAGGAAAAAGTTTTGTTGCTTACAGAAAGGATGCTCATCTTCTCATCTTTTTTTCTGTTAATTATCATGTTGTGCTGCATGTCTGTTTTTCAGAATGCCTAATGTTGGTTTGATTGCTTGTGTTACATGATAAAATAAATAATCTTGCTTACCTGATGTAATAGATTTAATGCGAGTGCGGTTCGGGTCGCGACTCGCGGTCTTTATGTCAAACGGTTCTGGTCAAACGGTTCTCGTCTGGTACAGAATTAAATTAATGCTGCTGTCAGATAATGGGTCTGGTGTAGAGGTCTACACGGAGGACCCGGGACCCGACCCGGGATCCGTACGGGTTCGGGGCTATATTTTAAATGGTCTGCCGGGTCTGGGTCGGGTCCCAATCTATTACTTCGGGTCCCGGGTCTGTTTAACATTGTGTGTAATACCCGAGTCGATCGGACTCGGAGAACACCCGGCCGTTATCAGAGTCAGTCAGCGCTGTGCGTGTGTTGTTTTGTAACTTTCAACTTGTAAAATTAGGATGAGAAAAGTGTGAGTCGGTAATTTGAAATAAGGTGGGGAAAAAAAAACGAGCGATGTCATCAGAAGCAGGGTGGGCGGAGTTAATGCACACGCACGGTGATAATGGATACCTTCATGAGTGATGTGAGTTATTATTGATTATTTTTTTTAATAATATTATGAATGAATGAACTTGTTGTTATATCAAAATTTTTTGCTCAGACTCGGCTCAGAGAGCACAGAGATATGCAAATATGTAAAGCTAACGTCAGCAGCCATCCCAGCAAACAGGGGACGTCCCCCGG
>NW_015657505.1:0-483 GCF_001515625.1 Sinocyclocheilus rhinocerous
GGTAAATAATATTTCTGGTAAATACTCCTTCAAAAAGTGTTTTTTGATTATAATTGTATTAGTAGACTAGAACACGTGGATATGTTGTCATTCTTACACTATAATACGGAACTTTGATTTCAGTGATTTGGACTATGAGATGGACACTTGCTTCTTGCACTTTATGTTGCACTTTATTTTTTTACTTTTGGATTTCATATGGTTTAATGAAATAGTTTAATAAAATATTCTTAAGTAAAATTGTAGATTTTTTTTGTGTGGGAAATTAATCGTCTAGATTAATCGATAGATTAGTCGATAGATTAATCGAAATAAAAATAGTCATTAGTGGCAGCCCTAATAGATATAAAACAGTTCAAGCATATCACAATGTTGGTTTAAATGTTTAACCTATACAAATGTGCGCTATTAGACACACATCTAATCATTTGTGCGGAGAGCTAAAGTGCGCTTTACAGGACATGGAGGCGCCGGCGCGATCAC
>NW_015657506.1:0-6916 GCF_001515625.1 Sinocyclocheilus rhinocerous
AGAGCTGAAGTCCAAACCCTGACTCAGCAATTCTGCAACATTAAAAAGGAGCTTGACATGGCTCAGAGAGAACTGAAACAGTCCTGCCGACTGCACATGGACTCACGTAAAATACAGCCTTCTGAACATCACACCACCAGCAGTGCAAGCCCCTTCACCCCTGTACACAGCTACGAAGGGGGTGGGTGGGGAGAGCCAAAGCCTTCTGCTTGACACTTCACAAGTCAGCTCCCTGAAAACCTCTGCAGCTGCAGAAGGAAAAAGTTTAATTCAGGTGAACCGAAACAACGCCTGTGAATGCCACCTGCAAGCAGCCCGAGCTGAAATCCAAGTCCTTGCTCAACAGCGAGACAACTCCAAACACCAATCTGGTAAAGTCAAATGAAGCTAAGGTGAATTCAATGTCACAAATGAACTGAAATATGCTTGCAGACCACAAGGTGAACAGACAGGGAAAACACGACACATAATCTCCCCTGGCAAGCAGGCCCAGGCCTCCTCAGCCAAGAGTCCGAACCTGCGAGGAGGGGGCGAGAGCCCACTGTTCACACGTCACCAGCCAGCAGCCACAGGGGGTGTGGGGCAGGGACCCTTCCAGAGGATCACTGCAGACACACACACCGTGTGGCCCCACAGACCCCAACGAGCTGGCCAGAGACAATACATCTGGCAACCTAAATACTGCAGAGATCCTGAGGACATCAAAGGAATAGATCCTGAGAGTGGCCTCACCAGCAGCTTAAACAAGCCATCATAAAGTAATTCTGAAGAGTCTGAACACAGACTGATCACTGCCCTCGACACCAAACAGGGCCGGCATGAAACTCCCCATGCTTACTACCACAGACTTCGACGAGCTTACTTCGGAGCTCGCAATTACCCTGGGATGGCGGAGGACACCAGCTCCAAGAGCCTTTTCCTCCGAAACCCCCCATAATCAACAGCTGCGTAACCTGACACAGAAGGCCTTTAACAAGCACAAGGCCTCCACTAAAGGTGTTTGTAAGACCCCACTGATTCTGAACTTCACAATTCAGAATCCAAAGCGGGCACCAGAAGGCACCCAGCATTGCCACAATGCAAAACCCTTCTACAGAAAACCCCTAACCAGCAGAGGACAGAGTCATCACCATGGCAGCAGACCCAGGTTCCAGACCAACCACTAGGAGAAGCCATGGACAAGGGCATCCTCATCCTGCAAACACCACGGTATGTCCAACAGCAGTCCACCACAACATCCTCCTCCACACCCTTCACACAGGTGCCGAACGGAGGCTACACAAGGACAGCTGGACACAACTACTTCTGAGTTACAGGAGCTGCTGACACTTGCAAAAGAGCTCCTTGAACAAAACTCAACTAAGGAGTACTGAGAAGGACAAACCTCTGACTCCCTGCCGGACGCAACACAGCATCAGACCCCTCCAAGGGAGGAGCATCCCTTAAAACCGGTCGACACCCCAGAAGCAGCCAGACAACATTGGATGGAGCAACGGGCCCACATGCCCAACAACGAAACCTCTACCAACACAACTTAGGCATGCTGAAGTCGGTGCCACCACCAGAACAAAGCGACACCACAAACATCAGATTTCTAGTGACTGTCAAGCTACACAGAGAGCTAACAACCACCTGCTGCCCTCCTGCCATCATCACTAGGTCAGTCTGAAACTCTCGGCACACTAGAAAATCTCCATAACAATTCCCTGCGAACCACCTGCACCCTCACCAGTGAGAGACTAACCCGGCTGTTCCGCATCGCGGGTACCACGGATAGCCTACTGGCTAACAACATCAACAAAAAAACATCCTACCCGGACTAACTCACTTCAAGATGACAGGTGACACAGCCTCGACACCTGCTGCATAAGCTCGAGGACCCACACCTTGCTACAGCCTACATCACCACAGCACACCACCTGACAGCATCCACCACGGCACCACAACCACTCCTGGAGGCAACAACAGCCAGAGAGCCACCACTGTCGCCCAGCTGTGAGTGGCAGGTGCGTGTCTGATTGTTCTGCACATTTGAAGTCGCTCGCAGTTGTCTATTCGACGGACAACAGCGTTCGAAAGGGGGGATATTTGTAGCGTTTGGACTAATCAGACACACAATATATATATTTTTTAGTTATATTTAACAAATACTCTGTAACACCCCTCAGTTAACAAGCCATATGAGGGTCTATGGACCCTTCCCCTGAAATGCGTCTTAACACCTCAGAAAGGCAGAACAGGCCTCTGGTTCCATGGCAACCAAGGCTGATATCACTGGTTTTATTGCTCAAAGGAATGTCTGCGGTTGTGTTAGATTCTGAGAAGATGAGGATGTGAGCTAGCACCCCTCTAAGGACACCCTAAGTCTGCGCCAGGCCTCGGGCCTTGACTTTCCATTCACCAAGATCATCTGACTCAAACTGGTTCTTTTTCATCAACCAACTTCAGCAAAGATCAACTTGAGCCTTCAGATTGCATCAGGACTCTCTGTCAGACAGACAAGACGTACAAGTATTAGTGACAAACTTAGTCTTATTAATTGATACATTAAGTATAATTTGTATAACTTTTTACAAAGATGTGTTTGAACTAAGAAACTGATGTTTCCTTCAGGCTGTAGATCTGCTGAATATCAAATGGTACCATAGCTTCATGTTTTACTTATCTTCTCTTTACTGCCTAAGCTCATAATCACAGTCCCTAATCATGCAGATTTTTGCTACATGCTCTGTGTAGTATTGTACAGTAAGAAAGTTATTTCCCTTAACCAGGAAATTAACGTTCTTAGAACTGACAGACAGTTGACCCTGAGAGGTCAAGTAAATACTTACAGCGGATCTAAATATTTATAATTAATTATAACTAGTTATGGCAGCGATCAGCTGACCCAACCAGCCACAGAGAACAGCACTCCTTCACCTCATTCTCAGAGAACCGTAACCTCTATAACTTCAGACGGACAAGAAATCCTACCTGAACAACTCGCAAAACAGTCAGAAACTGACCCAACACCTGATGCGTCAGATCACAGCAGCGTCCAACAAACACCTGCTGATGAAACCACTCAAGTTCCTGAAAGTGCTGTCTTGGTCGTCTGCCACTCCGAAGAACAACACCAGATCAGTCCTGACATCCTACCTGTCTCGTCCCAAACTCCAGTCCCTCAACTCCTGGGCGACCTCATTGAGAAAGGTATAGCAAGAAAGTTTTACCTCTCCATCGTCATCGAACGCCACATCAAAGTCGAAGCCCTCCTCGACACAAGAGCCGACATCACTCTAATGTCAACTGAACTCCTTGAAGGAAGTCCACGAAAGAACAAAGAGGTCTAATAGCACCCTCAAACTTCAAAGGTGCGAGCTGAACCATCAAGCATATTCCCACACAGGCCTACAGCTAAAACATATGGAGCTTTGCTTTGCACTGTGTGGGCCACCCAGCGTTTCTCCAACTACATTGGAGCTCAGAAGGTTATCATTGAAACCTGTCACCAGCCAGTAACCTTCCTTAACAGCCAACTAATCAGGGATGGCGTGGCAACCAACGCACGCATAGCTACTTGGCTAATGACGTTCCAAGGACGGGACGTCAAGGCAAGATATGCCCAAAACCACAGATCATATCTAGGAAACGGGCTAGCAGCCTGCCAAAACTGTTCAACGGACACGCTGCACACAGCAGCAGAACCCAAAGAACCGTTACCGCCACAACTGACAAACCACAGGTACTTCGAGGAGAATGTGTGTGAAGGGATGCCCACAGCATATGTCGATGGCTGCTCCTACAATCAACAGGGCAACCTGAAAGCTGGAGCGGGAGTGGTCTGGCTCAACAATGCCCCTTGCCCGCCGCACTCATCTGTAACTACGCCCATCTAAGCTTCACATGCCATCTAGCTGGATGGAAACAGAATGGATTCAAGAGATTCAAGACAGGTCTGCCGATCAGAGATCACAGACGACACTCACCTCGCAGTATACACTGTCTCAACACAGTCCACGACAGAATCACCTGCACAGGTGACCAACAAGGCCCAGAGCCCCTCGAATGACTTAACCATGGAGGAACCCTACACCGGGTTCGGCGCACAAATCCAACAGATCCTGAGTGAGGCGGATGCCCTCCACAAGGAAGCAGACCGCCAAGGACTCAAAGAGGTTCTGTACAAGTACAAGGACTCCTTCGCAAAGGACTCCCTGGACTGTGGACTGACCAACATCCACAGTGTGCGCATTCCGACAAGCCCAAATGCACCACCCACATTTGTGCGACAGTACAAGATTCCAATAGCGTCATATGAGCCAGTGCAAGAAATTGTTGACTCCATGCTGGAAAAGGGGGTCATCCGGCCCTGTAACAGCACATACTCTGCTCCGATATGGCCAGTCATGAAACCCAACGGCAAATGGCGGCCCACTATCGACTATCGCAAGTTGAACCAGCAAGTACCCTTGTCACGATGGCCAATGACCCAGTTGGACCAAGAGATTCCCAAAATCAAAGGCTCAACGATCCTTTCCACAATGGACGTCGCCTCGGGATTTTGGACAATCCCCGTCCACCCTGATGACCAACACAAGCTGGCATTCACCTTTGCCAATCGACAATACACCTTCACACGGTGTCCCTTTGGCTATGCCAACTCACCAGCTGAATTCAACATCTTCCTGAACAAAGCATGCCCTGATGCCAGAACCAGAGGCAACCTCGTTTACGTGGATGATGTGCTTTTGAAAAGCTCAAATGTGGCAGACCACCTTAAAGAAATCGATCACGTCCTGAACCAGCTGACAACAGCAGGAGCAAAGATCGCCCTCCACAAAGGACAATGGTGCAAAACCAAAGTTAAATACGTCGGTCTGCTAATTGGACGGGACGGTATTGAACCACAGTCCAGTCGCACCCAAGCAATCCAAAACATAAAGACACCCACTAACATTTCTGAGCTACGAAGCTTTCTGGGAGTGTGCAATTACTCACGACAGTTCATTGAAAACTACGCTGACATCGCACGACCACTAACCTCCCTCCTGAGAAAGGACGAACCCTTCGTCTGGTCTGAAGCCCAGGACACGGCTATGAGCGAGCTCAAGCAACGTCTGTGCGCTGCACAATGCCTGGCCTACCCAGACCCAGGAAAAGAGTTCTATCTGGACGCTGGATTCTCCATGACAAAGACAAGCGAGTGGTCGCTTATGCCAGCAAAACACTGCTTCCCCCAGAATGCAAATACTCAGACTGCGAAAAAGCTTTGCTTTGCACTGTGTGGGCCATCCAGCGTTTCTCCAACTACATTGGAGCTCAGAAGGTTATCATTGAAACCTGTCACCAGCCGGTAACCTTCCTCAACAGCCAACGAATCAGGGATGGCGTGGTAACCAACGCACGCATAGCTACTTGGCTAATGACGCTCCAAGGACGGGACATCGAGGCAAGATATGCCCAAAACCACAAATCATCTCTAGGAAACGGGCTAGCAGCCTGCCAGAACTGTTCAACGGACACGCTGCACACAGCAGCAGAACCCAAAGAACCGTTACCGCCACAACTGACAAACCACAGGTACTTCGAGGAGAATGTGTGTGAAGGGATGCCCACAGCATATGTCGATGGCTGCTCCTACAATCAACAGGGCAACTTGAAAGCTGGAGCGGGAGTGGTCTGGCTCAACAATGACCCTTGCCCGCCGCAACAATTCAAATTAGGCCCTCACTCATCGCAATATGCAGAAATAGCGGCCATCCTCATCACCCTACAATTTGCTGCATCCCACAACATCAAAGAACTCCTCATCTGTACCGACTCGAACTACGCCCATCTAAGCTTCACATGCCATCTAGCTGGATGGAAACAGAATGGATTCAAGACAGCTAACAACAAGCCTGTCAAACATCAGGAACTCTTCCAAGCATGCGATGCCATTGTCACTGAACATGACATGATCGTTTATTGGAAAAATGTCTGAGGCCACTCACGTCAACAAGGACAAGACAAAGATCTCAATGACCAAACTGATGCCCTAAAGCAGGTGCATTACACGGAGAGTCCTCGACATTTCCTGCCCTCCCATCAGTGGCTGCCATAACCCGCCGCTGGCGCACAAAACCCCGCCTCCTCCCACGTTGAATTCTCACCTCAATTCGCCGCTGATGATCTCCTCATCCTCCACACCACCTGCGCTGTACACCATGGCACCAAGACCACCTACGAAATGCTCAAGCAAGTAGCATACTGGCCTGGCATGCAGCAAGACGTGGCGGAGTACGTAAAAGGATGCCTGGTGTGTTGCCATTTCCAGCCGGCAAATACAAACCACCGAGCACCACTGCAGTGGAAAGGAATGACCTTCCCATGGTCGGACCTCCAAATAGATTGGGTAGGACCCCTACCATGGTCAATATGGGGTACCAAATACTTCCTCACCGTGGTTTGTGAATTCACAAAGTGGGTAGAGTGTCTCCCAGCTCCCAATGATACAGCAGAAACGACAGCCTGCCTTTTGTTGAACCACATCTTCTCAAGGTTCGGACTGCCTTTAAAGGTCAACTCTGACCGAAGAACCCACTTCACCGCCGAAGTCATGCAGGAAGTGTGGAAACTCCAGGGTATACAGGCCAAGCTCCATATAAGCCATCACCCAATTTCCTCAGGTCAAGTGGAACGAACCAACAGGACAGTGGTCAGCATGTTGAAGAAGTACGTGTCCGCCAATCAAAAGGATTGGGATATTAAGCTTCCTCTGGTACTGATGGCCGTCAGGGCCACCCCTCACCGGTCTACCGGAGTACCCCCGTTCGAGATGATGACGGGGCGACAAATGACACAACCGTTACACCTGCTGTACCAACCTGGTGACTTGAAACTCGTCACAGCCTATACCACTCACCAGTACCTGGAAGAGTTGCATCAACACCTG
>NW_015657506.1:6926-7808 GCF_001515625.1 Sinocyclocheilus rhinocerous
CTCAAGTGTTCCTAACCGTCCCAAATTACCTAACCCTGGCACCAGGATTCAGTTAGTGATGGAGATGTTGTTTGTATCTTGTGAGTGCCTGTTCTCTCTCTCTCTCTGCCTCTTGTTCCAGTGCCCGCCGATGTTCGCACCGGAAACAGAACAAAGAACGTTGTATCTGGAAATGTTCCAGCGACAGACACTCCTGGACCCCATGACCGTTTAACGCATAAATCGATAATCCGATAAACAGAAAGCGACAGATTAATAGCTCCATGTCCGAGCGAGAAGAATAGCAGGTCTACACCGCATGACTTTTTGCAACCTCCATTGACCTCAGGACTTTCTCTGTCCTCCCCCTTTCTCTACATTGCAGAAAAACGCGCATTTCTCCTGTCACAGACAAAGGAACATATAACTTACACAGACAATTCAAAAGACAATCATTTAAAAGTATAAAACGGCAACTATATTCACAAATAATATGTTTTATGTCTTATATACTGTATGCTTGATGTGTTTCCTGTAATCGGTGCAAGTTTAATCAATGTTTTATAACCCCTTTTAGTAGATAAGATTATTAATGTGTATGCAAACTACATAATATTTGAGCTTGAATGAAACCTTATTTTATGTGCAAAACTTTGGTATGAATGAGAAGTGGGAAATATGTACGATACTTGCATTAAGAAACTTTATAGAAGTATTAATAAAATCTGGCAAGGATGTTCCCATGTGATAAATTGAAGCATCATGTTAATTTATGCATGAAGAAGAACCTTGCGGGGCGTGGCCCCGCCCTGCAGCCAATGTCTGATTGGAACAACGACTTGTGCAGTTTGATCAAAAACCCAATGTCCGAACAGATTCAATGCCTTTTCGCCTTTGTGTTAA
>NW_015657506.1:8674-17200 GCF_001515625.1 Sinocyclocheilus rhinocerous
CAATGTTTTATAACCCCTTTTAGTAGATAAGATTATTAATGTGTATGCAAACTACCCGATATTTGAGCTTGAATGAAAGCTTATTTTATGTGCAAAACTTTGGTATACATGAAAAGTGGGAAGTATGTACGATACTCGCATTAAAAACTTTATAGGAGTATTAGTAAAATCTGGCAAGGATGTTCCCATGTGATAAATTGAAGCATCATGTTAATTTATGCATGAAGAAGAACCTTGGCCCCGTGGCCCCGCTCTGCAGTCAATGTCTGATTGGAACAACGATCAGTGGGATGGACTTTGTTTCAGTTTGATGAAAAACCCAATGTCCGAACAGATTCAATGCCTTTTCGCCTTTGTGTTAATCACGCTCCAATTTGCGCACACACGCTACACCATCAAGCGATCGGGTCATTCAGAACTCAAACATTTTGTTGAAACGTCATCACTGCCAGAGATCTTCAACAGCCTGTCTTGCAAACTCAGACTCTTTCAGAAGAACTGCCAAAGCCTCTGCGTCACAAGGAAACCCCATTCATCACCAAGCTCTCCCAAAAGACGTCAGCCGAATGACCAATCAGCAACGCGGTGATTTCCCCTCTGCTGGAGACGAGCCAACAAGGGAAACTCCTCTCAGCTGTCACCAAAACACAAGTAAACAAACAAAGCTTCATCTCTTGCTGAACTGGTGCTGAATTGATCTTAAGCAGTAAAGATAAGACAAATCTCTGCTTTGTGATTCTCTCAGGTTGCAAGTTAAAGAACTGTAGCGAATATCTTACCTTTTTGGGACTTCATGCTAACTCCGTTAATCATCATCCTGTGTGTGTGTGTGCGTGTGTGTTTTCATTAGTTTAGTTTAATGTAATCTAGAATAACCTATAAAATCCTGTTTCATTATAAGAATCATTGTCTTGGGTCGTGTATTTAAAGTTAAACTTTGCCCAGATCTGGTTATCTTGCTCATAGATAACACAAATGCCAATCTTGTACTATTGTCGTTGGCCACGTAGTAGTACAAATAGAATTGGTAAGATACACTAAAATTCTACTAGACGCTGGATGGATAGTGGATGAAGTGTAAGCTATTCAAATTTGGAATCAGTTCTAATCAGGTTGATTTTGAATCTTCAGATTCGATTCCCCCTCTGAAAAAGAGCTAAAATAAAGAAATTTCCTTACAGTTATCAAATTAAATAATTTACACTGAAAAAACACAACTGGATTAAATAATGTTATGAGATTGTTTTAAATATTTTTTGAATATACGAACAAGAAATTATGGTGGAAATGATACTTTTAAACAAAATTAAAACGCCAGTAAGTGCCAGTAGTGAGCGTTTAATGATTGAGTCATTGAGTTGTTCATTCAAACGATTCATTCAAACGGCTGATTCATCAGATGTTTATGCATGGGCTAATGAAACTTTGACTCAACCGATTCGTTCAAAACACACAATCAATCAGCAATGAATCGGCTGATTGTTGTGAGATGCGCTGTTTCCACCTAAAATGTAAGTGACCTAATATATTGGTAAGATACACTAAAATTCTACTAGACGCTGGATGGATAGTGGATGAAGTGTAAGCTATTCAAATTTGGAATCAGTTCTAATCAGGTTGATTTTGAATCTTCAGATTCGATTCCCCCTCTGAAAAAGAGCTAAAATAAAGAAATTTCCTTACAGTTATCAAATTAAATAATTTACACTGAAAAAACACAACTGGATTAAATAATGTTATGAGATTGTTTTAAATATTTTTTGAATATACGAACAAGAAATTATGGTGGAAATGATACTTTTAAACAAAATTAAAACGCCAGTAAGTGCCAGTAGTGAGCGTTTAATGATTGAGTCATTGAGTTGTTCATTCAAACGATTCATTCAAACGGCTGATTCATCAGATGTTTATGCATGGGCTAATGAAACTTTGACTCAACCGATTCGTTCAAAACACACAATCAATCAGCAATGAATCGGCTGATTGTTGTGAGATGCGCTGTTTCCACCTAAAATGTAAGTGACCTAATATTATTGTACTTGCTTATTGAACTGTTTATTGAACCATTAAACAGTCGTAATGATGAAAATGTTGTGTGATGTTACCTAACTAACTGTATTTTAAATATAAAAACTTTTCATTTTGAATTTTTACCTCAGCATGCTGAGTTTCTTTGTGTTGCACATTTTGATTTCTCCTGGAAAGGCTGCGTGAGCTTCGCCTCAGTAGCGCAACCTTATACTGTCAATAGATGTATTATATACAGTAGCTATATCTGCTATTCACCACTTACTCTAGTCTAAATGTAATACAATCTGAATAATATTTGCGTTATGGTGATTGCCTAGTTATTTTAGGTTATTGATGTTTTAATCAGGTTACTTGTTTTGCGTTAATGAAGCGTTAATGTCGAGCCCTTGAGTCTATGTGCCGGGGCTCAGCCCCGGATGGCCCCGGCCCAATTTAAACCCTGACTATAGTTAAAAATCTTTGTGACTCTTCTTTTAGAACACTTCTACTTGAATATCACTATCAATCACTAGAATTTTATGTGGAAGATACACAGTTACAACTTATGTGGGGCGTGAAGAAAAGGTAATGTAACTAGTAGTGTAACTAATTACTGTTGCCAGAAAGTAATATGTAAAGTAATATTACTTTTGAAATGAGTAACTAGTAATGAGTAATATATTACATTCTTTGAGTAACTAGCCCAACACTAGTCTTAAAGTTATCTATAAGCCAGTGTGCTCCAAAACTTCGTCACTTCCGCCAAAACGGATCAACCATTTTTTGACGTCACCTCGTACTTCTCATCAGATCTTCTGAGCAATCAAATGCGCTCTGGAATCCGAAGCGCCCACCTCAGCAATCTCAGCCGCAGCTTCAGCATCTATTTATAGACCATTTCAAGGAAGTAAACAATAACAAACGTGTTGCGACATTACCGCGCATGTCTCGTCCTAAAGCATTTCCGGTGGCGCCATTTTTAAATCCCAGACCTGTCAAAACAAAATGACTAGCACATACTTTTTAAGTCTAACTAAAACAGAACAGTTAAGATATTTACAAAAACTAAGAATACACGATAACGTTGAATTACTGGACCCCTTAAATCAGACATTGAGGCGACAACTTTTCACTCAGAACGTTAAACGTTTACCTGAAATAACGTATCCAGACGTGTATCATTATCTGGTTGAGACCGAGTGCGTCTACACAAGAGAAGCGGTAAAGGCATATCGTAGTCTGGATGCTTACAATTACTTCCATAGCGGAAAAGTTGGAAGCATTTGTTCATACAATGTGGACGACATTTATCTTGTGTTTGGCGAGGTTGGAGCAAGTCAAACGTTGTCAAAAACGTACTCTGCTTGGTTCGTTGCTAAGGTGACCGGGGAGGTTATTAGTGGGCATTGCACTTGCATGGCTGGGTAAGTCTGTATGTCTATGCTAATAATAAATGACATACGTACTCTTCTTGGTTCGTTGCTAAGGTGACCGGGGAGGTTATTAGTGGGCATTGCACCTGCATGGCTGGGTAAGTCTGTATGTCTATGCTCATAATAAATTACATTGCTAACTAAATTCTATTAAATTAATTGTTGTGTTCTGTCATAACTTATTGCATAATGATTCCATACGTTTTGAAATGTTTGTGGATAGATTAGGTGAAGTGTGTAGACATGTTGCTGCGATCCTTGTTGCGGTGGAACAGTGTGTGAGAGAGGGGTTGAATGCTCCATCTGTGACATCAGAGCCCTGTGTGTGGTCACGAATAAACAAGAAGGTGCATGCAATTCAATGTTGGCTAACGTGTCTTTTTTATCTAAGTAATTCTAATAATCACGTGTTGTTGGTTTTAGATAAAAGTAGATACTTTCAGATTAGTCAGTGTATAATCCCACTTTGTTTTAGATTGATCCAAAACCAGTGGCAGACATTGACTTTTCCAAACCTGTCAGACAAAGAGCTGAACCACCTTCTTGATCATGGTGTCTCCCCTGCCAGGTAAGTATGATTTTAGATGTCAACAGTGAACAGTGGTTCGAGCCACTGTGAACAGTGTGAACCACTTGTGAACAGTGGTTCGAGCAGAGACAGGGCCGAATCACTGCAAGTCACTTTAACAAAGTGTTAAGATGCAAGACAAGTCAAGCTAGCTTGACATCTAAAATCATGGGCTACACATCCAGCAGAAATGCACCAGCCTTAGCTTGGGGTAAGAACAACGAAAAACTAGCTAGGGAAGCCTTTACTTCAAACCAGATGACTTGTCATGACAGATTGAGGGTGGAAGAAGTTGGTTTAGTAGTAAATCCAAAGTTTCCACATTTAGGAGCCAGCCGAGAAGGAATAGTCCGCTTAAAAAGTACTATGCGCAAGTTCAGGGGCAAATGGCAGTGTGTGAACTCAAAACATCATACTTTGTATACTTTGTAAACTGACAGCACTGTAAATGCAACAAACTTGCCAAAGCCCCTTACACATTTGTTTGATGAGAATCACAGTTTACTGTCACAAGATAAACTACAAAATGAGCTAGATAAAATCATGCTAACCATCCCTGCTTACTTTAGTGAACTGAATTGTAAGCACCTCCAAGAGAGTACACGGGGTCAGTCCTCTTGTGAACAGTGGTTCGAGCAGAGACAGGGCCGAATCACTGCAAGTCACTTTAACGAAGTGTTAAGATGCAAGACAAGTCAAGCTAGCTTGACATCTAAAATCATGGGCTACACATCCAGCAGAAATGCACCAGCCTTAGCTTGGGGTAAGAACAACGAAAAACTAGCTAGGGAAGCCTTTACTTCAAACCAGATGACTTGTCATGACAGATTGAGGGTGGAAGAAGTTGGTTTAGTAGTAAATCCAAAGTTTCCACATTTAGGAGCCAGCCCAGACGGAATAGTCCATTGCAAGTGCTGCCCACCTGCTACACTTGAAATAAAATGCCCCTTGAAGTATGCAAATATGTCCATACCTGATGCTATCAAAAGCAAAGTTTTCTGTCTAGGGAAAAACTTTGAGCTTAAAAAGGACCATGCATACTATGCACAAGTTCAGGGGCAAATGGCAGTGTGTGAACTCAAAACATCATACTTTGTAATTTGGACAACAGAGGAGTGCCACACTCAGAAGGTAGAGTTCTCTGAAGAGTACTGGGCTCAGATCAGACCAAAACTAGATCTCTTCTACAGACAGCACATTCTCACAGAAATCTGCACACTCAAACTGAAGAAACAATTTCTGATTGCAGAGGCTTCCTGTTCGTGTAAAAGAATGTCTAAAACATCTGTCACACAGTGCTCTGTCTGTCACAAGGTGTTTCATCTGAAATGTGTAGGCTTAAAAAGGCATCCTGGTGATCAATGGTTTTGTTCAGCGTGTTTGCCATAAGCCACATAAACGTGAGATCATACACCGCCTTCTTAATAATCTGTTAAAAGTTAATTTAATTTTGTTGTGAAATACATTTATTCAATTGCAAGACAGCAAATGTTCGAGTTAAAAAAAAAAGTTTAATTGTAGGTAGTTAGAAAATAATTAAAGATCAAAAATAAGTCAAAGAAAAATCTATATACAACTGACATATACAGTGCAACTTTTCATGTGCTAAATCTGCCACTAATATTAATGCTGTACACCATCAATAACAAATTAAATCAATGACAAAATAAAGGTTTTCTAACCACTTGTCAGTGTCTATGATACATTTTTCTACTGAATTAATGACTTGTCCAAATTAGATAATGCAGAACATACTAGTAACATTTTATCAACTGTTGCCACTGTGTCTTTGGGTCTTCGCTTGACCAAGTTTATGGGGAGCGTTTGTCGCAAAATACAGTAATTTTTAATGCGGCCAATAGCTCTTTCCACATGAATCCTCATCCTTGACATGTGACGTGACATGTACACTTCCTGTCCTGAAAGCTGTGTCTTTCCAAGAGTTATAATGGTATGAGTAGCTGGACCCCTTTTGCAGCAAAATACTCAGGGAAACTAAACCTCTGTCAGCCATGACAATGTCTCCTTCTTCCAAAAGATCAATTAAACCAGACAATTTGGTGATTGTTTTGTCACTGGCTCTCCCACCCCAAGACTTGGAAAGGAATGTGATTGACCCTGTTGGACTGATGCCAACCAGGAATTTGATGGTGTTGTGGGACTTATAGTTGGAGTAGGTCATTGCTCTTGCACTGAGTGATGTTGGTCGATCAATGAATATCTCGCTGCAGTCTATGATACACCTCACTGCATTGAAAGGGGGGCTTCTGAACAGGGTAGGAAGATTCTTTTTAATTTCTTCCCTTGAAGGCCAATGAATTAGAGAGGTGAAACGCTGTGCCATGATGTTCAACCAGTCATGAAATATTGTAGAGATTGTTGCACAACTGCAATGAAACCTGAAGGCAAGATCTTTATGAGTGAGGCCAAGTCTCAGTTTCATTAAGACTAAGTAAAACTGGAGAGCTGTTGGAGGGCTCAGTGTTCTCGGACTCCAAGCAGTGGTGAGATATGTCAGAAGTGCGAAGAAGACTTTGGATGAGCGAAGGCCAGTGTAGAAATGAATGATTTGATCATCCTTTAAATCCACATCGGATTTCAATTGTTTCCTCTCACAGGTGAGTGTTTGAACCTTTGACTCTAGGCTTCTCACTTGGTCTTTGTAAGATGTGTTCAGTTTCTCCATGTCTTCAATATCCCTCATAGTGAGATCTGTTCCAACACACATATCACTGTAAGACTTAACTTCTGCTACATCTGTGTCCATGTCCTCTACTTCCTCCGTAGTGTTCATCTCATATACCTCTGATGCTCGTCTCAGAGACCTTTGATATCGGTCCATTTTTCTGGAGGGGTCAGGTCTGTATGGAAGCTTTGATGGAATGTAGTCTGGACTTAGAGGGTCATCTGATGGCTTGCCTAAAGACAAAAGTAGAAAAACATGATTGGGATAAGCTATAGCTTTCCTTTCACACATCACTGGTTGAAGATACATTGCAAAAAAGTTTTTCTTATTTAGTGTTTTTGTCTTTCTTCTAGTCCAAATATCTAAAAAAAAAAATATTAAATCAAGAAGCATTTACTTAACAAGTAAAAAGTTTTGTCTTGTGTTCTGAAAAAAAAAGTCAAAATTAAGTCAAAGACAAACAAAATAATCTGTCAATAGGGTAAGAAAAATAATCTTTTCCCCGAAAACAAGGTCATTGCTCTTGCACTGAGTGATGTTGGTCGATCAATGAATATCTCGCTGCAGTCTATGATACACCTCACTGCATTGAAAGGGGGGCTTCTGAACAGGGCAGGAAGATTCTTTTTAATTTCTTCCCTTGAAGGCCAATGAATTAGAGAGGTGAAATGCTGTGCCATGATGTTCAACCAGTCATGAAATATGGCAGAGATTGTTGCACAACTGCAATGAAACCTGAAGGCAAGATCTTTATGAGTGAGGCCAAGTCTCAGTTTCATTAAGACTAAGTAAAACTGGAGAGCTGTTGGAGGGCTCAGTGTTCTCGGACTCCAAGCAGTGGTGAGATATGTCAGAAGTGCGAAGAAGACTTTGGATGAGCGAAGGCCAGTGTAGAAGTGAATGATTTGATCATCCTTTAAATCCACATCGGATTTCAGTTGTTTCCTCTCACAGGTGAGTGTTTGAACCTTTGACTCTAGGCTTCTCACTTGCTCTTTGTAAGATGTGTTCAGTTTCTCCATGTCTTCAATATCCCTCATAGTGAGATCTGTTCCAACACACATATCACTGTAGGACTTAACTTCTGTTACATCTGTGTCCATGTCCTCTACTTCATCCGCAGTGTTCATCTAATATACCTCTGATATCGGTCCATTTTTCTGGAGGGGTCAGGTCTGTATGGAAGCTTTGATGGAATGTAGTCTGGACTTAGAGGGTCATCTGATGGCTTGCCTAAAGACAAAAGTAGAAAAACATGATTGGGATAAGCTATAGCTTTCCTTTCACACATCACTGGTTGAAGATACATTGCAAAAAAGTTGTTCTTATTTAGTGTTTTTGTCTTTCTTCTAGTCCAAATATCTAAAAAAAATAAATAAATCAAGAAGCATTTACTTAACAAGTAAAAAGTATGGTCTTGTTTTCTGAAAAAAAAAGAGTCAAAATTAAGTCAAAGACAAGCAAAATAATCTACTAATGGGGTAAGAAAAATAATATTTTATGACTATTTTATTATATAATATTTTATTATAATATTTTATAATATTAATGGAAAACAAGGTTATTTTTCTTACCCCATTAGTAGATCATTTTGCTTGTTTTAAGCAAAAACTCAATTTTGACTTTTTTGTTTTTCAGACAAGACAATACTTTTTACTTCTCTAGTAAATGCTTCTTGATTTAGGATTTTTTTTTTTTAATATTTGGACTAGAAACAAGGCAAAAATACCAAGTAAGAAAAGCATTTTATGCAGTGTAGATTATGAACATTATGAGCAAATGCCAAGAGCATTTTGGTGAATGATGAATACAAGATGAAAAAAAAAAAA
>NW_015657506.1:17273-21343 GCF_001515625.1 Sinocyclocheilus rhinocerous
TTTTAAATTTGAAAGTAACCCGCCAGCAGGTGGCAGCAAGTTGCCTGTCTTAATGAGTGAGTCATTGAGGCATTCAAACGATTCGTTCAAACGGCTGATTCATTCAAGAATGAAGCAAGCGCCTGTCTTTATGAATGGACCACTGAATCATTGACTCAAATTATTAATTCAAAAATGCGAATCATTCAGTAGCCTAACAAAACACACCTGCTCAGAGATGCGCTACAGTTCTGCTGCTAAGTTTGTTTGGAACTATTTTCGTTAAACAAATCGAGCAAAAACAGTCACATTGACATTATTGTACTAAAATGTATGCCCTCAGTCACTTAATATTAACTAGGCTACTCGTTTGAGGTCTTGTTTAAAATCAATGTCGAATTTATAATCGTACTGATTTTCGGGGAAAACTGCACTCTCTTAGTCGTGTCATGTTAATTAATTAGGCTAGGCTTTATGTAATAAATATAAAAACTACATTTTTTTTGACCGTAGTATGTTTCCTCTGTGTGCAGTTGTGTTCATTTGTTTCGGTTTCTCTATGAGATTGTCTCCCGTGAGTCTCAACTGCCGCGACCTTGTTACTATTGATTATCCATTATGAATTGCCGTTTACACCAAGTGTAATAAAATCAGAATCATTCTCGCTGAAATTTTGGTGCTTCCCTAATTCGATGTTTTAATTAGATTAGATTAGTTGTCCGGTCGGGCAAGTAAAATTCTCCTTCACTTGCCCCTTCAAAAAATGCACACAGATCATCAAAAACATTCTCTCGCGCACCCCTGCTGGTCGGTCTGTGCACCCCTAGGGGTGCGCGCACCCCAGTTTGGGAACCGCTGGTCTATAGTGTAATAGGGACTATAAATAGATGCTGAGGCTGAGATTGGTCTTGTTCACAGTGTAGTATTTCCTGTACAGTGAATGGCACGTAGTGCACAATGTAGGCGATAGGGAACGATTCAGAAAGTGTAAATATGCTTTCGATTGGGGCAAATGAGGTCTGGTTTAATGTTGTGTCACGCGAACCGCGGCAGCGCGCACAGTCTGATCCGGACATTGGCAGCAGTCACGCCATCTGCGCTTCAGAGAAATGCAGTCACGCCATCTACGCTGAAAAATTTGTTGCGCATCTACATAGCGTTGTGTGGTAGTGATAGCCATAAAGCTTCGAAACCTTTGCAAATCATTTATTTTAAAGAGTGTGGGTCTGAGCTCATATTAAACTGAAACCACAGTCAATTAATCGATAATAATAGGCTAATTAAAAACACTCTATACAGGCACTTCTTATTTAATGGTATTTTATTGTTTAATTGTATTTAATGTATTAAACTTTCAATAAAACATTTGCAATGGGTTTGTAAAATGTTTTTGTAAAATGATTTATGCATGTTTTGGCCAGAGATTTTTTCACTTTTTCTGCATTTTTTAAATATGTCTTTACAGTGAGGTAGTAGATAGCATTGGTCAGGACTTTGGTAAGCAATTATTAAAAAATGATACAGTAAAGTAAGATGACATTCACCACAGTGGTACTTGGGGAGATGTAGAACAAGAATCTGGTGGAGTTTGCAGAAAACAATTCGATTTTACCTTTTTATGAATTTTTAAAACGTGTCCGTATAGCAACGTAAATTGCATTGGTCAGGATTTTGGTAAGCAATTATTAAAAAATGATACAGTAAAGTAAGATGACAATCACCACAGTGGTACCTGGGGAGATGTAGAACAAGAATCTGGTGGAGTTTGCAGAAAACAATTTGATTTTACCTTTTTATGAATTTTTAAAATGTGTCCGTATAGCAACGTAAATTGCATTGGTCAGGACGTTGGTAAGCAATTATTAAAAAGTGATACAGTAAAGTAAGATGACAATCACCACAGTGGTACCTGGGGAGATGTAGAATAAGAATATCGTGGAGTTTACAGAAAACAATTTGATTTTAACTTTTTATGATTTTTAAAAATGTGTCCGTATAGCAACGTAAATAGCATTGGTCAGGACATTGGTAAGCAATTATTAAAAAAATGATACAGTAAAGTAACATGACAATCACCACAGTGGTACTTGGGGAGACGTAGAACAAGAATTTGCAGAAAACAATTGTATTTATTTTTTTATTAATTTTTTTAAATGAAATTCCAACATCAAGTGTCTCAGGCCAAAACATGCATACATCATTTTACCACAACGTTTTACAAACCCATTGCAAATGTTTTATTGAAAGTTTAATACATTAAAAACAATTAAAAAATAAAATACCATTTAATAAAAAGTGCCTGTATAATGTGTTTTTAATTAGCCTATTATTATTGATTAATTGACTGTGGTTTCAGTTTGATACGAGCTCAGACCCACACACACACAAAAAATGATTTGCAAAGGTTTCGAAGCTTTATGGCCATCACTACCACACAACGCCATGTAGACATGCAACAAATTTTTCAGCGTAGATGGCGTGACCGCGTTTTTCCGAAGCGCAGATGGCGTGACTGCAGTGGACATTGGCTCCGGTCCAGAGACGCGATCGCACAAAGTGGATCAAATGCGCGAGTCGGCATCAGTGGTGCAAAGAGTACTGAAAAAATATACTCAAGTAAAAGTACCATTACCTTCCAAAAAATGTAGTGTGAGTAGAGTAAAAGTACTTGTCCAAAAAAACTACTTGAGTAAGAGTAAAAGAGTAGCCTATTTAAAAGTACTCATGAGTATTGAGTAGTGAGTACTGAGCTGTGGATTCTAACCCCTCATAATAAACGCTGAACACCGCAATTGATACATTTTAAAAACGTTGTACATTCTGTAATTCACATGATCTTATTTGTCATAAAGAATGAAGAGTATCTATCATCCAGCAGTTTTAATTTTGACTGCCAACTCTTTAAAATACATCAAAACACCACGGAAACAGTATTCAGTTGAATAAAAGATGAAAGTTATTCTCAGTACAATCATCCCCATTTAAATCATAAAGTTTGAAAAAATAGATTTAAAATCATGTGTAAGGCCACTGAGACAGCACGCTGCTGTTGCACATAAAATATTAATGTTTAGAACAGTGCAAATACAAACACCATTAGAAACTCATAGGTCAGCATCACACACCATGATATGGGTTAAAATGAGAGCCCATTTCTCTCCAAAACGGTGCCAGTTTTAGCGTTTTGCAATAAAGAAATAAAAATAACTAAACTTGATAATTTATGTTACAATTTTAACATAAATGCACATTGTTCTAGAAGGATGCACTCAAAAAAATGAAATCTGGGTGTTGTTTGATTAAAATAAATAGAGTATGTTGAAACAAATAAAACAAATCAGTTGAAGGTATGTACACAGTTATTTCAAATCAGTCTAAACTAAATCCAGGGGAAATTAAAAGAGCTCTATTAATTTCTGCTGAAACTACAAATATGAATTGAGTTGAGTCAACAACTTATTTTGCGCATGCGCTGAAGACAGGAATTCCACGTGACCAGTGTTGCCAATTTAGCAATTTTGTTGCTAGATTTAGCAACTTTTCAGATTACCCTAGCAACTTTTTCTTCCAAAAGCACCTAGCAACAAATGTAGCTTTTTTTTTTATTATTATTTGGCAACTTTTAGCAACTTTTTATAAGTGTTTCAAGCGATAAAAAGGCACACATTTTCCATCTAAATTACACAAAAAGAGGAAACCAAAGATGCCTAGCAGTGCACACATCACGTGAATTAAGTTAACTGCTATTTGCAATTGTTCAACAATAATTCAACGGTTCTGCATGCTTTCCAATTGTTCTCGTGCTGGTGCTTTGATGTCAAACACTGATCGATCTGCGCAGCGCCGCTTCAAGACGAACACACCTATTGTGATACACCTTGTTAGTAGCTGTGATTGTTGATCAGTTAGTACACTGTAAGAAAAATGGAAAGGGTACTAGTAATTTTCCAGGACATTATCCGTCATCCATTATCCGTTGTAACTCTATAACCCGAAAACACAAAATACAATGCGTAATTTAAAATGTAGGTAAAAAAAAACGTGTGAATAATAATTACGGAAAATTCCTTCATATTAATAGATTTTGCCCT
>NW_015657506.1:21687-27309 GCF_001515625.1 Sinocyclocheilus rhinocerous
AAATCATAAAGGCACTGAGACAGCATGCTGTTGTTGCACATACAATATTAATGTTTAGAACAGTGCAAATACAAACATCATTAGAAACTCATAGTTCAGCATCACACACCATGATATGGGTTAAAATGAGAGCCCATTTCTCTCCAAAACGGTACCAGTTTGAGCGTTTTGCAATGAAGAAATAAAAATAACTAAACTTGATAATTTATGTTACAATTTTAACATAAATGCACATTGTTCTAGAGCAGTGGTTCTCAACCTTTTTTTCCACTGGGCCGCACTATCTATGGTCCACAAGTCTCCCGGGCCGCACGCATATCATTTACATATTATGTCACCAATACAAACCATCCAGATTTATAATAACCTATTATAGCCTAAATATCATGATATCTAATCAATTA
Organism: Sinocyclocheilus rhinocerous; assembly: GCF_001515625.1. Classification (NCBI taxonomy): domain Eukaryota; kingdom Metazoa; phylum Chordata; class Actinopteri; order Cypriniformes; family Cyprinidae; genus Sinocyclocheilus; species Sinocyclocheilus rhinocerous. The sequence continues at coordinate 22,092 of NW_015657506.1, forward strand.
CATTATTGAAATAAATAAATAAATAAATAATTATACTCCCCATTAATAAAACACCTGATGCTGTCGGGAGCTGACCAATTTTGTGAAATTCGGCTCGAAAGGAGTAACAGCACAATGAAGTTGCGATTGTAAGACGCGCGACATTGCAGAAAATGTGTGTTCACAAATGTAGCCTATCTTGATCCAAATATGGAAAGCACTTTCGAATTTATAATCTGAGGTTCCCTCCAGAGATGTTTTGCCACATTTCTGCAATTAAGGATGATTGCTGCTTATGGGTGTTTCCTTTTGCCTGAACTAGAGCCCTGCATTTCAGCCCGGGCCCCGACTTTTTTACGCCCCTAGGACCGGGCTTCGGGACAATTTTCACGTCATAGTTCAGACGCGGGCCGGGCATCGGGCTTGTTTTAGGCTTCTCCTTATACTGCTGCGACTGTCAAGAGCGGCTCGACGGTGTTTCACGAGTTCGCACTAACATATAATGTGAATAAGCAATTAGTAGCATATTTGGCGTGCTGTCCAGAGGGAGGGCTCCGAGCTCGGGTTAAAGCCCAAGCCCGAACCCAGGGAACCCCCCCATCCCAAGAATGGGATGAAATTAGATTAGTAGTGAGGTGTTGGGGTGGAGGCGGGATGCTGGAAAACTTTCGTGGAACTGAGGTAAGTTGGATGTATATTGTTATAGTGTTAGTTAATTAAATATAAGCCGAGTTACAGTTATTTTATATATACTAATAATGAGTTCTGTATTGTCCAATTAGATGCTGTTACGTCATTACACGGGGACTAGTTCACTGGTTGTTTATGTTTAGCGTCAGTATGCTCGCAGGCTCCGGTGCAGATGGTTGTAGTCAAACCCATCAGCACTGGGCAAGAGCATAAACCCCGCTGTTGTAAAGTTATGCTTTACTAAGTAAAGTTCCTGCAACGGATTATCTTTGTTGTGTGCTTCTCTTCATGCCTCCACGGACACTGATAAACTAACGTTACAGACGAGAGCACAACAAGTGGTGTCAGAAGTTGAGCGCGAGAGAAAATCATCAGTGAATTGTGAGTGTTATGAAATGCTGGGACATCCCTTGTGATTCTATGGACATTAAAATCTGCAAAACGCCATTGTGAAGTAGTATTAAGAACTGATTGACAAGTTTATTCGGCGCATTAACCGTTCTTTCACGGAGATAAAAGCAGCAAGGAACTCCCCTCCCCCCAGCAGAGAGGCGTGGGGCTGGAAGTCTGCCAAATCAAGCGCTGCTTTTGGCTGCCTGCCAAGTTTCACAGACACTACCATACAGCCTTGAAAAGTTACTTTTCAACTCACAGAGCAGAATATACTTCCATATTAAGGAATAAATATTATGAATAAAACTTTAACTCAACGAAATTAAGAGTTGGAGCAGTGTCACACTCAATTGTTATACAAAATGGATTCAACTGATCCGGAAGTCTCACTTGGAGCATCAGCTGCTCCAGACCCCCCACACTGGCTACAGGCTGTGCTGTCACAACAAAATACACAACTCCAAAATGCCATTTCACCTCTGCTCCAAAAGACTGGAAGCAACAGAGACTTGTGTGTTAGCTCTCACGCAGCAGCCCCATGCCAACAAGGTGACACGTGGTCCACACCCACATGGCAACACTACCACACTTTCATCTGCCCCAGATAGAACCCTTGTGACAAACTGTGATGCCCTGCTGCTGGGTTTAGATTTCTTAAAAGCTGCCGATTTCACCATTCATGCCTCTGGCAAAGTTTTAATGGACTCAGAACTCATTCCAGCCTATATATCTGAAGGCAAGGGGCCAGACTACGCCATTTCGAGGGTGATGTTAGAGAGTAATTTCACTGTGCTGCCAGAGTGTGAATGTTTAGTTTGGGGTGTGGTAGATGACCCAAAACCAGAACTCCCTGCTGTTCTAGAGCCTGTTAGCCTGGCTGATGGAGTGTCTGCGCCCACCCATCATCTCACAGCCCCTTATGGTAGAGCTCCAGATGGACCTAAAGCTAAATTTGACACTTACGATGGTAAGGATGACTGGGACTCTTTTATCATTCCTTTTGAGCGCAGAGCTGTCATTTACAGATGGAGCGCAGTAGAGAGAGTGGATAAACTGCATGAATGTCTAAGGGGCGCTGCTGTGAGATATTTGTGCTCATTACCTGAACACATACATGAAGATTACTTTCTGCTGAAAGAACAGCTGGCTTTCCGATTTGGCCAAAAAGAGCCTCCCACCACAGCACGGAGGAGACTTGGGGAACTGCGCCAGTCTAAAGAAACCGTTTCAGAGTTCGCTGAGGAGGTTCACAGGCTAGTAATTTTGGCTTATCCTCCAGTCGAGGCTCAGTTTCATGCAAAAGTGCCACAGGACCCTAACAGTGAGCCTCCGGATGAGCACCATGTAAGAAGGGTGTCCTCACTAAACGTCTTTGACCTTCCAGAGCACCTCAGACAGTTGTTCACTTCTGCAAGCGAAGCGCTCACGGAACATCAGCAAGAGATGTTAATAGCTCTACTGAGTGAACACCAAGAAGTTTTTGCAGCAACTGATGATGATCTGGGGAAGTTCTCTGCTCTGCAGCACAGCATTGATACAGGAATGGCTAAGCCTGTTCGACAGCCAGTACGACGTACCCCTTTAGGGTTCTGGAATGAGGAGGAAACGCATCTAAAAAAAAAGCTCTGAATGGGCATCCCTATCGTCCTCGTAAGGAAGAAAGATGGCGGGGTGATGTGAAACTCAGAAGCCGTGCACAGGGACCCAGCCATTATAATGGCTCATTCAACTTGGGCCCACACATGCACGCACCTTCCACTGCTTCAGCGCCCACCCATCATCTCACAGCCCCTTATGGTAGAGCTCCAGATGGACCTAAAGTTTGACACTTACGATGGTAAGGATGACTGAGACTCTTTTATCATTCCTTTTGAGCGCAGAGCTGTCATTTACAGATGGAGTGCAGTAGAGAGAGTGGATAAACTGCATGAATGTCTCAGGGGCGCTGCTGTGAGATATTTGTGCTCATTACCTGAACACATACGTGAAGATTACTTTCTGCTGAAAGAACAGCTGGCTTTCCGATTTGGCCAAAAAGAGCCTCCCACCACAACACGGAGGAGACTTGGGGAACTGCGCCAGTCTAAAGAAACCGTTTCAGAGTTCGCTGAGGAGGTTCACAGGCTAGTAATTTTGGCTTATCCTGGAGTTGACATTGAGCTCAGGGAGCAAATTGCTGCTGACGCTTTTCTTAAAGGGCTGCGCAACCAGAAAGTGGCATATGAAGTTATGGACCGTGACCCTGTATCAATGGATGAGGCACAGCGGCTATTTTCATCCTACGAACACAACTTCAAAGCGACACTCGGGCGAGACTTCGATCAGAGGGGGAGGACACGTCGAGTATCCTGGGCTGATCTAGACATGGACTCTGATGAGGAGCCACAGGCCTTGCAGTCACGTAGAGTGCAATCACAGTTGCTGGTGCATAGATTATCGCCAGCTTAATGATCTTACCATTAAGGATGCGTATCTCCTACCAAAAATAGAGGAATGCCTGGATGTGCTGGGTGGCGCAAAGACATTCTCAACACTTGACCTTCAGTCAGGGTACTGGCAGATTGAAATGAATAAAAAAGACAGATCCAAGACTGCTTTTGTGACAAGGTATGGATTATATGAGTACACCAGAATGCCATTTGGGTTGTGTAACGCACCCAGCACCTTCCAGAGGGCCATGGAGTTGGTTCTACGAGGGTTGCAGTGGGACACTTTGCTGATATACCTGGATGACATAATCATCTTTGGTGAAGATGTGGAACAGTGTATTGAACGCATTGTAGAGGTTTTTCAAAGGTTACAGGATTATGGACTCAAGCTAAAGCCCTCAAAATGCCATCTGCTAAAGGACGAAGATCTGTTTCTGGGTCACATTGTGAGCGGCGAAGGAATTAAGACCAATCCTTCCCTCATTAATGATGTTAGGGGATGGAAGACCCCAACCAGCGTCCAGGAACTCCAGTCTTTCTTGGGTCTCTGCAATTATTACAGGAGGTTTGTTGCCAAATTTGCTGAAATAACTGCACCCTTGACAATGCCAGAGCTGAGAGTCGAGGGCCCAGTTTAATGACCTTGCTGACTGTTGATGGCATACCTGTTAATGCAGTTATAGACACGGGTGCTGAGGCCACAATCATGTCTGAAGAAACATACAGCAAATTACCTGTTAAATAACCTGCAGGACTGAAAAAGGTGTGTCTCCGAAATGCAGAAACTGGAAGGGAGATGTCAGCAACAGGCGGAGTGAAAGTCACACGTAAAGAACTCCTAGCTGTTGTTAGATTTACCAGACAGTTCCGCCACTATTTGCTGGGGTCTAACTTCATACTGAGGACGGATCACAGCAGTCTAACGTGGCTTTACAGGTTTAAGAGACCAGAAGGCCCCTTCTGCAAACTGGTTGCAACCACTGGGCCTCAAAAGTCTCAAGGAAGAACAGTTAGCTAACCCAGTCCTTTCAATTCTCCATAAATGGATGTCTGATGGTTCTTTGCCTGCTAAGGAAGAAGTCATGATGCTGAGCCCAGCAGTTCGTAAGTACTGGCTCTGTTGGTCTCAAGTGGAGATGAGAGATGGGATCCTCTACTACCGTTGGGACAATGTCACTGGAGGTATGTCACCTCTGCGCTTACTTGTTCCTGCTTCCCTGAAAAATGAGGTTCTCCAAGCCTGTCATAATCCAGCACAAGCAGGTCATGCAGGGGAGGAAAAGACACTCATGCGCCTCCGCAGTCATTACCACTGGTACAATATGGGAAATGATGTACATCTTTTTGTCAAGAAGTGCCCACAGTGTAGCTCCTGTAAGATCACCAGTCCAATGGGAAGGGCCAAGCTCCAGAACTACCAGGCCGGAGCACCAATGGACCGACTCCACCTTGATGTCCTAGGACCATTTCCAGAATCTAAGTCAGGCAACCGTTACATTCTCGTTATAATCGACCAGTTTACCCGCTGGGTAGAGGCATTCCCTATTCCCGAACAAGGAGCTGAGACAACCGCAAAGAAGTTGGTGTTTGACTTTATTTCCCGCTTTGGCATTCCCCTTGAAATTCACACTGACCAAGGACGGAACTTTGAGAGCTCACTGTTCAATGAAGTTTGTCGCCTGTTAAAATGTCACCAAGACCCGGACCACACCATACCATCCAGCTTC
>NW_015657506.1:27774-36644 GCF_001515625.1 Sinocyclocheilus rhinocerous
GAAAAATGAGGTTCTCCAAGCCTGTCATAATCCAGCACAAGCAGGTCATGCAGGGGAGGAAAAGACACTCATGCGCCTCCGCAGTCATTACCACTGGTACAATATGGGAAATGATGTACATCTTTTTGTCAAGAAGTGCCCACAGTGTAGCTCCTGTAAGATCACCAGTCCAATGGGAAGGGCCAAGCTCCAGAACTACCAGGCCGGAGCACCAATGGACCGACTCCACCTTGATGTCCTAGGACCATTTCCAGAATCTAAGTCAGGCAACCGTTACATTCTCGTTATAATCGACCAGTTTACCCGCTGGGTAGAGGCATTCCCTATTCCCGAACAAGGAGCTGAGACAACAGCAAAGAGGTTGGTGTTTGACTTTATTTCCCGCTTTGGAGTTCCCCTTGAAATTCACACTGACCAAGGACGGAACTTTGAGAGCTCACTGTTCAATGAAGTTTGTCGCCTGTTAAAATGTCACCAAGACCCGGACCACACCATACCATCCAGCTTCAAATGGGCAAGTGGAAAGATTCAATAGAACGTTATTGCAGATGATACGGTGTTACGTGGATCAAAGTCAACGGAATTGTGATGAACATCTTCCCCTACTCACTGCGGCGTACAGGAGCACCGTGCATTCAGCAACAGGTTTCACACCAAATCAGCTGATGTTGAGCCGAGAAGTTTTCCAACCACATGACATCTGGCTAAGGACAGCTGAAGTTACCAGGGAAGCTAGAGAAACACCTGAGTTTGTTCATGAACTGCAAGCTAACCTGCAGCTTGCTCATCAAGTAGCGCGTCAGAACTTACACTCTGCTCAGATTCGCCAGAAGAAGGTCTATGACTTACGAGCCAGAGAGAAGTCCTACCAAGTGGGTGATCTTGTTTTAGTGAGGGTCAGTAGCAGGAAAAAGGGGTACAGTCCAAAACTTCAAGCTCCATGGCAGGGGCCATTCGTTGTCGCAGAATGCCTTGGACCAGTGCTCTACCGTGTCAAAGACAGACAAAGTGAGAAAGTACTGCATCATGATCGTTTACAACCCTATGTAAGTGATCACATTCCTACCTGGATGCAGCGGCTGTGACGGAAATACACCGGCACTGAGGAAGTCTCATTGGTTCCAAAAACTGACCAGGAACCTGTAGTCACTGCAGCAGAAGCGTCAAATCCTTCACCCTCCAACAACTCTTTGTCAAAAGAGCCTCAGACCCTTCTCACAATGGATTCTAACAGTGATCCAGATCCCTGTGGAAAAGAGGGGACGAAGACAAAAAAGGGGCGACTTGTTCGGGCTCCAAGTCGTTATATGGACTAACAAGAGAAAAGGAAAAAAAAAGAAGAAGAGAAGTTAACTATTCACCCTCAGTAGTGCAGAAGGGACTCTGCCAAGCTAAAAAAAAGGGGGGTGGTGTTATAGTGTTAGTTAATTAAATATAAGCTGAGTTACAGTTATTTTATATATAATAATAAGTTGAGTTCTGTATTGTCCAATTAGATGCTGTTACGTCATTACACGGGACTAGTTCACTGGTTGTTTGTGTTTAGTACTCAGGCTCCGGTGCATATGGTTGTAGTCAAACCCATCAGCAATGGGCAAAGAGCATAAACCCCACTGTTGTAAAGTTATGCTTTACTAAGTAAAGTTCCTGCAACGGATTATCTTTGTTGTGCTTCTCTTCATGCCTCCACGGACACTGATAAACTAACATTACAGACAAGAGCACAACAATATATATACACACACGTATGTGCTTGTTAAGGTGATTAGCTGACGAGCTTCACCTGGGCCAGACTGATTGATTATCTGATCGTGCTCCTCCCGAACCTTGTTAATAAAACATCATTTAGTGTCCAGCTGCAGCAGCATGTATGCCGTCAGCGCAGCTGAACAGTTCTGCGCTCATATGCACGCAATAGCCTTAAGCTCCCAATCGTTATCACACACCCCCCCACTCAAGTTAGCCACTCTCCAAGAGTGGCATGACAAAAAGTCAGCAATGACATTCAATTTACCAGATCTATATTGCACTTTGAATTTAAAAGGTTGGAGGGAAAGATACCATCGTGCAATCCTTGCGTTACTGTCTCTCATTTTGTTAAGCCACTGCAGAGCTCTATGATTAGTCTCCAGAACAAAGTTTTTTCCAATAAGATAATATTTTAGAGTGTCCAAAGCCCACTTAATGGCTAAGGCCTCTTTCTCAATTGTAGAGTAGTTAGCCTCTCTGGGGAACAGTTTTCTGCTGATATACTGTACAGGATGGCGATCTGATCTTTCGCCTTGCAACAGCACAGCACCTAGTCCCTGCTCGGACGCATCTGTCTGTACTACAAAAGGGAGGTCAAAATCAGGACTTTGCAAGACAGGAGATTTACACAAGCAGGACTTTAAGTTTTGAAAAACTTGCTCACACTCCGGTGTCCACTTGACTCTCACGGGACTACTTTTCCGAGTTAGATCAGTTAGTACTGCAGCTCTGCTGGCAAAATTGGGAACAAACCTTCTGTACCAGCCGATCAAGCCTAAGAAAGACCTCACCCTTTTCTTCGTCGTTGGGGGTGCACATGACAAGATAGCTTGCACCTTATCTACCTGTGGTCTGATGGATCCGCCTCCCAACACATAGCCCAGGTAAGTGACTTCTGGCTTCACAATCTGGCACTTTTTGCATTGACAACTAGACCAGCCCGTTGGATTCTATCACACACTTCAGCAAGGTGCCCCAGATGTTCCTCCCATGTGGCACTGAAGATAACAATGTCGTCAATATAAGCTGCAGCAAAACTGTCCAACCCTCTGAGCACTTGATCCACAAGACGCTGAAATGTAGCTGCTGCCCCGTGCAAGCCAAACGGCATAAACCGGAAATGATATAGCCCTGAAGGAACACGAAAAGCAGTCAGTTCTTTAGCAGATTCAGTCAATGGCACTTGCCAGTATCCTTTGCATAAGTCGAGCGTTGTTAAGTACTTTGCTTTGCCTAGGTGCTCAATCAGCTCGTCGACTCTTGGAATTGGATATGGATCAAAAGCTGAGACTGCATTAAGCTTTGAAAAATCCACACAAAATCTGAGTGTACCATCTTTCTTTGGAACCAAAACAACCGGACTGCACCATTCGCTCCTGGATGGTTCTATGATCCCCAAGTCCAGCATCACTTTCACTTCCTCCTTCAAGGCAGGTACTAGACGGGCAGGCACCCTACAATGTGTTTGTCTGATGGGCTCTATTTTAAGAAGGCTAATATTATGCTACAGAAGATTTGTTTTACTTGGCTTGTCGCTGAACAAACCCTCTGGTACACATTTTTGGAATTCTTTCTGCTGCTTGGTTGTCAAGTGATCAACTGCCGGGAAGGTAAGCGCTTCTTTATCCACAGGGAAGTACTGCTCCTCTACTTCCTCCTCTTCATCCACTTTTCTTGCCCACAACTGTTCAGACCAAGAGCCTTTTCTCTCATGCCAGGGTCGTAGAAGGTTGATATGCAACACTTGATACTTCTTTCGACGATCAGGTAGAAGAATTTCATAATTGGTAGAGCTCAATTTCCGTACCACTTCATATGGCCCTTGCCATTTGGCCAATAAGCTGCTGTCCGATGTGGGAAGCAGAAGCAGGACTCTTTGACCTGGTGAAAGGGTTCTACTCCTGCTTGATTGGTCATACCACTGCTTTTGCTGTTGCTGCGTATTTGTCATATTACTCCTCACCATCTCCACCATGGAATCCATCTTCTCCTGCATCTTGATGACATAAGATAAGATGTTTGTGTGCTCACTTCCGTTATCTGCTTCCCAAGCCTCCTTTAAGACATCTAGTGGCCCACGAACCTGACGACCATACAGTAACTCAAAGGGTGAATATCCCGTGGATGCCTGTGGGACTTCCCTGTAGGCAAACATCAGGTAAGGCAGCCAGTGGTCCCAGTCAGCACCTGTTTCAGACACAAACTAGCGCAGCATTGATTTGAATGTCTGATTGAATCTTTCGACCATTCCGTCGGTCTGAGGATGGTAAGGTGTGGTCTGAATAGGATGTATCCGCAGCATAGAATATACTTGCTTGATTTGTTTCGAGGTAAAATTTGTTGCCTGGTCTGTAATGACTTCTCTGGGTATACCTACCCGCGAAAAAAGTTGAATCAGGGCATTAACAATTTGTCTCGTCTTTATGTTTTTCAGAGGAAATGCTGCAGGGTATCTAGTTGCATAATCTGCGACCACTAAAATATACAGATTCCCTGTACTAGATCTTTCCAACGGACCAACAATGTCCATAGCAATTAGAGAGAATGGGACATCAATAATAGGAAGACTGACTAAAGGCGCTCTATCACCTTTCTTAGCTGGGCTTACCAGTTGACACTCTGGACATGATCTGCAAAAATCCATTACATCCATGTAGAGCCTAGGCCAATAAAATCTACTGGCAATTCTGGCTAGCGTTTTCTGCTGCCCTAGGTGTCCTGCCCAAGGCACTGAATGCCCCAACTGCAACACCTTGAGTCTTATCGGTTCTGGAACTACTAACCTCTCTCCCTCAGCCCCCTGCACATACAGCCTGTCATCTTTAATTACAAAATTATCTTTCTGCAACCCTAATGAAGAGGTCACATTCTCTGCCTTTTCAAACAGTGATTTCAGTGTTTTGTCCTGCCTCTACAGCTGTACTATATCATGTGGAATATGTTCAATTTCATCAGTACAAGGTTTAGGTAACTCCTCAATCACTTCTGTGCCCTCCACTTTTCTTTGCCGTCTATCATGTCTAGACTTCTTTACTTTAGGGTGCACCTCAAAAGGTAAATCTTTCAAGGACTGCTTACAGGTCTCATCATGCTTAGCCTGAGCTCTTGTCACCACCCTAGCCTCCGCTAACTCCCTATCAGTCTGCAAAAGATCTACAAGCACTGGAACATCTCTACCCAATATCACTGGATATGGTGCCTGCTGTACTATACCAACTGTCAAATTGTAAGCCTGATTGTCTATTTCAATTACCAAGTCGGTCTTGGGGTATTCTCTCTCATCCCCGTGAATACAACAAACCCTCAATTTGCCTTGCCTTGATGTATCCAATTCACTCAAACATTCCGTTCTTACTAGAGTTTGACTCGAACCAGAATCAACCAGAGCTTTGAAGAATTTATTCCCTATCTTCACCTCAATAACTGTGTCTCTGTTCAACTCTACCTCACTGAACTCTAGAAATGGTCTTGGTACATAACAAAGGCGAGTATTGGAAACTTTCTGTACGGGGCAGTCTACCTTCTTATGTCCTGGCTGACCACATGCATGACACACAATTACAGATTTACCTTTGTACCGATTAACTACTCCCTGATGTTTACTAATGTCAGTACCCAAATTAACTTGAGGACCATAAGAACTTGCGTTAGCATTAGTCAGACCACTACTCAAACCATCCCCAGACTTACCATTTGGTCTGTTGCTGTAGTTCCGCCATCGTCTGGGTTGATACAATGATCGTCTGGCTGCCATAAAGGCCTCTGCCATCTCTGCTGCCTGTTTAGACGAAGTAGGGTTGTTCTGTTTCACCCATGTTCTCATCTCTGGACTGAGTAACTTAAGGAACTGCTCTAACACAATCTGGTCACCGATCTCTTCTTTCGTTCAATGTTTAGGAGTCATCCATTTCTCATACAAGTCTTTCAACCTTACTTGTAGCTCTCTTGGAGTCTCATCCTCCTGGGCACTGTACGATCTAAAGCGTTGTCTGTACCTCTCATTATTAATTTCAAACTTGTCAAGAATAGCTTGTTTAACATCATCATAGTTTAGAGCATCATCAGAATCCATGGCCACATAGGCTGCTCTCGCCTTACCAGTTAGCAGTGGAAGAAGATGGAACGCCCAATCTTGCCTAGGCCATCGGCATGCTTGAGCAATGCGTTCAAACGTTGTTAAATAATGTTCCATGTCGTCATTATTAGTCCACGGCAACATTATTGTGGACCGAAAACACGGCTGAGTAAATCCCTGTGCTTGCGTTGCTACCACATGTGCTGGCGCTGACGTCAGATCATCAACCTGGCTTACATGTGGGGGCTGTCGGCTGACACAGGCAGATGGAGGGGAAGCCCTAGCTTCTGGTAAAGAGGTGGAGACAGTCACTCCTTCCATAGACAGTCGTTCTTGATCTTGTTGATGCAGCTCGGCTTGCAGCTGAATAAACTGATGCTGGAGAGTCCACCATTTATGCTCCTGGCACTGCACCTCTTTCTCCATTCGATCTTCTCTCTGCTGTTGTCTTTGCAGGAACGTTTGCAGCATGCCAGCAATTGAATCAGACATTCCCTCCGAAGACACTTCTTCAGCCTCAGACTGATCCGGCGGTTCAACCTCCTCCACCCTTCTTGCCTTATCCTGCTTCTTAGGTGGCATTCTCTTTTAAAAACAGTCTCTGCAGCCATACAACTTAAACAGTCTTTATGCAAAAAACACACAGCTGTTACCTCCATGTTCGATGCACCCCTGTGTACTGGCCTCCTAATGGCTTGGAAACACCGCTGCCACCATGTGTCGGGTAGATGTATCTGAGAGGCCAGGAAGGAGTTAGGAAGGCTCAGTACAACAAGGTAAATTTCCAGTTGCTCGCATTTATTAGAGACATGCCACCAATCAGTGATGATTTGTGAGTGATATTTCAAGAAAAAAAGAGAGAAAAATAAACAAAGTAACAAAAGCACAACAAAATAAACACTGAAACTACAAAACACAAAGAAAAATGGTAGGGAGAGAGAGAGAGAGAGCGCGCAATTCTGTTGTGTAATCTTTTATGTTCACTCACTTAGCACACGTACACATCATTTAGATTAAAACTCAATCGTAAAAATAAGACCATTTATAGGGGCATTCACTATAAACATCATTTATTTTCAACCTTAGGCATACACGACTTTCTGGCGAAAGTGAGTCTAGCAGCCTGTGTGAAATGCGCTAGGCTGTACTATTCTGCATTATATGAGTGGCTTTGGAATATAAATCGCAGCACGTTTCAGATGAAAAAAAACGCGACTTCTATTTCTGAAAATATCACAGTTAGGAGAAGTATAATGAGTGGTTCCCTGCATTATTACATCAAAGCGCGTGATTACAGTACTGAGCCGCTGCAATGGAGCAGCTCTAACGCTATTAAATTAAAGATGATGTACATAGAGCAAAACAATGAACGGTGAAAGTAACAAAAACTTGTAAAATACATTTTAATGGGCATAATTAAGTTGTGAAAATAACCGAAGGATATACAGTCAAACCAAAAATTATTCAGAGACCAGATATAATTTTTGATATTTTTTTACTAGTGGGTGCAGGACACTATAGTTCATTTATGTAAGTGAGGATAGCAAAATAAAGTAAACTGTGACAAATCATACCCAAAAATTCTTCATACTTTTACAGGGCGACAGAGATGCGAGGCGTGCGGATCCATCTGCATGCTTTTATTTAAGAGACGTGGTCATAACAGGCATGGGTCAAACAATGGCAAACAGGTACAACACAGGCAAGACAAAGAGTAATCCTAGGACAAGCGTGGGTCATCAATCGGCGAACGTAATCCAGAGGGCTTGACAAAAGGGGTAATCTGTAAACACGAGCAATAGTCAAAGGACCGGAAAACAGGCAAGGCAAAACTAGACTAAGACTAGGACTTGGAAATAAACAATGGCTAACGAAATGGCTCCGTAATGTAGCTATCACTGACTAGCGATATGCGCATACAATACTCGGCCATCTGAACAAGGAAGTCCAGGGCTTATAAAGCGTGTCTGATTGGATTCAGCTGTGTGTGTGTAATCAGTGCAATGGATGATGGGAACTGTAGTCCGGAGTGACATGTAACAGTCTGTGTGGTGTGAGAGTCAATGTAGTGAGCGCGTGACCTCTGGTGGTGAGTGAACGGAAGTTCATAGACTGGATTCGTGACAACAGGACAAGCAGGGAGTTCACAAACGGCCTCTGTGGCCGATTCAGGACAAGACGAGAGTTCATCAGTGAGTACCACTGACATCTCTGGAGGTTCTGCAGCGGATGCCGCCACCTCTGGAGGTTCTACAGCCGTACAATCTGGAAACAGGGAAAGTTCATTAGTGTTTTTCTTAATAGGACAGGTACAAAGTTCAGCAATGGTTCCTTCGACCGTGACATGACAGGCTGAGAGTGTATTTCTGGGTGCCACCACCATACAAGGAGCTGAAGCGAGCGCCGCTGCCTCGGGAGGTTTTGCAGCCTCAGCCGCCACCTCTGGAGACACCATAGTGGACGCCGCCACCTCAGGAGACCGCACAGTGGCCGCCGCCATTTCTAAATTTTCAGTGGTGGTGTATGCAGCCCAAATACACCATAAAGCGATCCCCATTGTGGGAAGTGCTACAGACAGAGGAAATAGTTCAGAAACTGGAGGGCTTGAGAGCGCTGGTTTAGGGATGCCAGCTGCACGTGCCGACGCCAGTGGTGGGTCCTCCACGCTGGAAGCCAGTCTGGGATACCGAAGGGCTGACCTGGATATTCTGGGTGTAACAGACAGGACGTGACATGCCTCTGGATGATCAGCTGTGATGCAACATGACTCTGGATGATCAGCTGTGATGTGACGAGGCTCTGGCAGATCAGCTGAGACTTGACTTGACTCAGCAATGGAAGCTGTGACTTGAGTTGACTCAGGGGAATCAACTGTGACTTGACTTGACTCAGAAAGAGCAGCTGTGACTTGACTCAGGAAGATCAGCAGTGACTTGACTTGACTCATGAAGATCAGCTGTGACTTGACTTGACTCATGAAGATCAGCTGTGACTTGACTTGACTCATGAAGATCAGCTGTGACTTGACTTGACTCATGAAGATCAG
>NW_015657506.1:36670-36961 GCF_001515625.1 Sinocyclocheilus rhinocerous
TGACTTGACTCATGACGATCAACTGTGACTTGACTTGATTCATGAAGATCAACCGTGACTTGACTTGATTCATGAAGATAATTCGTGACTTGACTAGACTCATGAAGATCAACTGTGACTTGACTGGACTCATGAAGATCAACGGTGACTTGACTCAGGAAGATCAATGGTCACTTGACTTGACTCTGGAAGATCAACTGTGACTTGACTTGCCTCGTGACGATCAACGGTGACTTGAGTTGACTCAGGAAAATCAGCCGTGACTTGACTTGATTCAGGATTGGCAGCTGT
>NW_015657506.1:37334-39300 GCF_001515625.1 Sinocyclocheilus rhinocerous
GCACGCGAGAGAGAGAGACGAGGCAGCGCAGATCGCGCGTCTTATCGGTGAGTGGGAATTTACCGAACGTGGCACTTGCGGGAGTTAACACTGTACGCAATACCCGCAACCTCACACCAAATTTCAGGCCGTGTAGATAGGCAAGCGTAAATCATTTAGTAAGCAGAAATCCGAAATTTACCTTAACATATCAAGTTAGAGGAAGATGCGACTGAATTGATGCTTGAATAATGCACTTCCAGCAGCCATGATAAACAGTTGGCGGTTAAAGTTTTCTATGCACAATTTGATTAGACAAAAGTCACGAGACCTATTACTCTCTATCCAATCACGTTGATGGATAAAAATATAATTAAAATAAGCATGTAGCGATCACAAACGGAGGAAATTAGCGGAGTAAAAGTACCGATACATCACTTAAAATGTACTCAAGTAAAAGTAAAAGTACACAATTTTTAAACTACTCAAAAAAGTAAAATTACTGATAAAAACTACTTAATTACTGTAACGTGAGTATTTGTAATTCGTTACTTCACACCCCTGGTCGGCATATATTAAACGCTTTTAAAACTACACAGCCTCAGCATGATTATGTTCACTATTTTGTTTTACTAAGTTTCATATTGAATCTAGGGGTAATCTATTAGACTGTTGCTGTCAAATGTGGCTTTACAGAGCTCAACGGCTCAGATGCGTGCAGATATAAACAAAATGCTATTGGCTAATTTAAAAAGGGGGCGGGGCTGCTCGATATGTCTCGCCCTGTCTTCCTGTTTCAGTTTAAATTACTTCACCACATAGATTAACGCAGTGTGTTTCGAGGCACTTCAGGGGACCTTTAACACTTGTTTTCTCTGGATAATGTTATATAAAGCACCATTACTTCAAATGAGTTATACTTGAAGCCCGCCCTCTGAGAAATACTGAAAATATTGTTATAAATTGTAGCAACACCTCCCCCTTTACCTTTTGGACGCGGCTCACGTTTATAACAGAAATCTTGGGGGGGAGACTCGTTTACAATAATGTAATCATCTGGTTTTAGCCAGGTTTCTGTCAAACAAAGCACATCTAGGTTATGATCAGTGATCATATGGTTTACAAAAAGTGCTTTCGTAGAAAGGGACCTGATATTCAAGCCAAGCTTTATCATTTGTTTATCCGGATTACATCGTTTTTTTTTTTATTTGTTGAACATCAATTAAATTGTTACTCTTAAATTGGTTTGGATGTTTTTTGTATTTTCTAGTTCGGGGAACAGACACAGTCTCTATAGTGTGATATCTAGGTGAAAGAGTCTCTATGTGCTGAGAATTAACTGATTTCTGTGACATGGCGGCTAGCAGACGGTCAGTTTAGCCAGTCTGTCTGCTTCATGACCTGGGCCCCAGTTAGTCAAGTGCAAAATCTAAGACTATGTGCCATATTTCTAGACATAAGAGCGGCACCACCCCAGGAGGGATGAAGACCATCTCTTTTCAACAGGTCAGGTCTGCCCCAAAAACTCGTCCAATTGTCTATGAAACCTATGTTATTCTGCGGACACCACTTAGACATCCAGCCATTGAGTGACAACAGTCTGCTATGTATCTTGTCACCACGGTAAGCAGGGAGGTGGCCAGAGCATATTACAGTGTCTGACATCGTACTTGCAAGTTCACACAACTCTTTAATGTTATTTTTAGTGATCGCCGGCGTGAATAACAATCTTACGTTTAGCATTAGCCAGCACTTTTAAATTTGCCAAGATGTCAGCTGCTCTGGCTCCTGGTAAACATTGGGCTATGATGGCTTGTGTCTCTATTTTCACGTTCCGTACAATAGAATTGCCAATAACTAGAGCACTTTGATCAGGTTTCTCAGTGGGTGCGTCACTGAGTGGGGAGAACCTGTTTGATGTTTTGATCGGAACGGAAGAGCGGTGTTTTGACCCGCGACTATGCCGCCTCACAGTCACCCAGTTGCC
>NW_015657506.1:39314-39884 GCF_001515625.1 Sinocyclocheilus rhinocerous
ACCGGAACCGAACAATGTACAGGACTCCCTGAGCTAGTCGCATCCAAAGCCGTATCTAGAGCCCTCACATTCTTACTGTCCTCTATTAAAGTTTGGATGCGTGTCTCTAATTCTGAAATCTTCTCTGTCGGCCTAGCTATTTCCCTGCATTTATCACATGTTAATCCCTCGTCGCCGACAGAGAGAGCTAAACTGTACATGTTGCAAGCGGTGCAAACAACAATAGCAGGAGAAGAAGCCATTACTCACCGTGATTGATGAATGATTCTGACTTACCACTGTTGTTTGATGAACTCGTGAAAAAACGGAGCGAGAGAGAAAAGAAACTGTGCGAGAAAAAAAAAGAAAACAGAATAGAAACGCGAATGGCAAGCTAACCGGCTAACTAATGCTAACATGCTGCACTCGCTGTTTTAGAATAAAAGCGAACGATCAAATTAATCAGATTAGTTTGATAGATAATATCAGAAATATGGTGGGAATTAAGTTATATTTATCACTTTAAACAACAGAGAGTAATAGAGATTTTACAGAAAAACAAAGCTACACGAAGCTACAATCACAAACCAG
>NW_015657506.1:40825-41600 GCF_001515625.1 Sinocyclocheilus rhinocerous
AATCCCTCGTCGCCGACAGAGAGAGCTAAACTGTACATGTTGCAAGCGGTGCAAACAACAATAGCAGGAGAAGAAGCCATTACTCACCGTGATTGATGAATGATTCTGACTTACCACTGTTGTTTGATGAACTCGTGAAAAAACGGAGCGAGAGAGAAAAGAAACTGTGCGAGAAAAAAAAAGAAAACAGAATAGAAACGCGAATGGCAAGCTAACCGGCTAACTAATGCTAACATGCTGCACTCGCTGTTTTAGAATAAAAGCGAACGATCAAATTAATCAGATTAGTTTGATAGATAATATCAGAAATATGGTGGTTATATTTTATCACTTTAAACAACAGAGAGTGATAGTAAGAAAGAGATTCAACAGAGAAGCGAAACTACACGGAGCTACAATCGCAAACCACTCAGCAGCACGGCAAGCAATAGTCATATATTTGAATGTTGAGCAGTGAGCTCATTGGCTACCGATACAGGAGAGAACCAATCAGCTGAGCCATGTGATAATGATGTCATTAGGTCAAATTGAGTTAGACCTATCGGACTGCGCCATCTAGAGTTTCATGCCAGAACTCTGTATTTCTGTCATGACAACTCTCGGAGGGATTGGCATGGTAATGTACATGACAATGTTAATGTATTTGGTCTTGGCGGAATAGATCTGCTACGCTGCTGCTGCGGCAGAGCAAGTACCGAGACTTGCTACTGCCAATACATCCACAACATGCTGCTGTAAGCATGTAAGAAATACTGCTGCTGCACACATAACATAC
>NW_015657506.1:41855-42490 GCF_001515625.1 Sinocyclocheilus rhinocerous
AATTTAGATTAATCTTTGTTATAGCTGTTTTGTTGTTTGATTAACATTAGTGACATATTCAGCAGCACGTATTTATAGGCTGCTGTCCCTTTAAATCCGACTGCACGGATCCAGTATAATGATACACATCCGATATCTTTCTCAGCTGTTTAGGGTTTACATTCATTTAAAACATAACCAACTGCGTTTACGAGAATGATCGTCGAGACGGGTAACTTACTATTGACATAATTCTGTGTGTATGTGTCTGTTCAAACATGAGGAGATGCGAAAGACGAATCAACTCGGTGTTCGTGCGCCGTCTGAAACACGTATCTCTCTCTGTGTCTGTGTGCGCTTTGCACGTGTGCAGCAGAACTGAAGAGACGCTGCGCGAGATGCGGCTTGTGCGCGCGCTTCAGGTGTGAGTCAGGACAGCAAGACGAGACGGCAAAGAGTTGCTTTCTGCAACTTACTGCACTTAACTCTTTTCAACGTCAAGCAATTCTCTGCTATATGCGTCGAACTAAAACTTTGACCTTTTGCAACGTTTTGATTTAAGTAGCCTATTATTAAAATCATTCAGATATCGCATGCCCTTGCGATATGCATATTGCGATATTTACATTTGCGATATTTCGATAATTTCGATATAT
>NW_015657506.1:45958-56606 GCF_001515625.1 Sinocyclocheilus rhinocerous
GGCAAAGAGTTGTTTTCTGCAACTTATTGCACTTAACTCTTTTTAACGTCAAGCAATTATCTGCTATATGCGTTGAACTAAAACGTTGACCTTTTGCAACGTTTTGATTTAAGCAGCCTATTATTCAAATGATTCAGATATCGCACACCCTTGCGATATGCATAATGCGATATTTACATTTGCGATATTTCGATATATCGTGCAGCCTAATATATATATATATATATATATACACACACACACACACACACAATCATTTATTTTTTATTTTAGGTAAATGCAGTCTGTAGTAATATAATTTGAAAGAAAGATAAGCAAGTATAGATAGAGATTGGCATGGAGGAAGTATTACCTTAGTAAACAGAAGCACTAATCTACCCCAAGTGTGCACTAAAGAGCAAGATCTGTGTTTATTATAATTTCAAACAAAATGCAAATGGTATTAAACAAATAAGGTTTAGGCAAATTAGGTGGCAATCTGATATTAGCTGAACCTATGATATAGGACATCATCATACGAAACATTGAGTTGAAGAATCACTCTTAGGCTCTGGCTTTCATCACACTTGCTCTCTAGAGAATATTTGTAATTAGCATCATTTGCTGAATAGTTCAGGTTAATTAGAATATTTAATTGAATAGCTTAGATGACTATATTGTAATCAAATTAGCTTCAGCACATGGCTGGGCTGTATGCGGCAGACTGCCGGGCTCTTCCATGCAGACACATCATGAAAAACTTTCCCAACACTCTTCTATATTTAATGGTCCATTTGAACTGTGCTATCAACATTTGATTATTCTTCATTGAAGACTTAAAAAAAAAAAATACCAGCATAGCAATGACAATAATTGGGAAAGTGTCCATAAAGGACAGGGCTCAAATTCCCATATGGCAACTGAAAAGATTAGCTTTTGCAGCATGAAGCTGGAGGAAGAGAAGAAGATGAGACCCTTGAGAGAATGCATAGATCCAATTGTTACTTACTCGCCATTTAAAAAGCACTAGCAAAAAAATCGTACGTGTGTGTCAGTGTTAATATATTCAGTTATGCAGACATGTAAGTATATTACAAAAATGAGTGACAGAAGCAGCTGGACACTTCCACGTTTGTCAGTCAGTAGCAAACACAACAGACAAGCAAAATACAATATATATATGAAGAGTTCAAATGCAAAAGCCTCTAAGTACGTCTGATGTTTTTCTTTAAAATTAGCATTTCTTTCTTGCTACTATGTATAGGTTTCTATGTAAGTACTGGTACTTCTGAATGGGTTGGGGCTGGGATTTAGCGCATTTGAAGTGAAAGTACTTGATGAACATATACTGTGTGGAGAGCATTCAATCAGTATCGTTATCTAATTTTGGACAAAGATGGCTTTTAGAGGCTTTTGCAATGGAACTCTTCATATATATATATATATATATTACAGTTCATTCAACAGCAGTAAACAGATGGTACTTAAATGAAATTATGCTGCTCACTTATTCCTTTCTTGTATGTAATAAATAAATAAATAATTTAAAAATGCCAATTTGTGCTTATATGTCAATCCATATAGAACCAATAGAGAGCCATATGCTACATAGAACCAGTCCTTGGAACTTTATTTGATTCGTTTCAGTCCTTTCGGTTAATGTTGCTCAGTGAATGTAATAACATGAAAGACAACTGCTTTGCTCACACAACTGCATATATATTTTATTATCAGCTGATCTGAACAAAATCTAATCTAATTTAATAAATATACTCAAAAAGAATGGTATACCACCAACTATCAGCCGACAACTATGTGGTTTCCTGGTTGGAAGATGCTTGCATATAACAAACCATGCAGTGTTTTAGAATATATATATAATACAAGTCTGTACCAAAATGTAATGTATTGCTGTTGCTGCTTCCACTAAAGAAACTAAAACAGGAAATGGAACAGCAGATTTCACTGTTTGAGTGCTGCAGTCCCGTGAGTGTGGGAGACATTTGGGACATTGCAGGCCATGCGAAAATCGCTCAGCTCTGTCTTTGATAGAGTATGTCAGTCCAATCAGCCTGGGCGGCTGAGCCTGATTGGTTCTGCCAGTACTGAGGGTACTCTAAGGAAGGCTTGATATTACTTTACAACCATCTGACAGCCATAGCTTGTCCCAGCCCAAACACTCCGATTCACAAAGAAAGCTCCAAAACACAAGCACACATTTTTTTTTTCATGGCCAGATATGTTAGTATTGTGAAACTGGAACATCCTTTGTAGAAATTTCTACAGTATGATTCAGTTTTATTATTATTATTATTATTATTATTATATATTTAATTATATATTAGACAAAGAAATACAGAGCAAAGATAAAATGCACAAATGCTTACAGATAAAAGTGAACTTTCATTTTTTTTTAAATTCAGTAGTCAAAAATAATACATATGTATGTTGTCAGTTTTCTTAACTGAGACACATATTTTCTTCTTTTTCAACCATTCTTTAGTTAATTTACTTCTTTACTTTGGGGCATTGTTTTGTTGCATCACCAATACTCTCTAAACTCTAAACAAGTGAATCTCCTGTAAAATATTGATACACTTTTCAACTCATTGTTCCTTTAAATGGTCAAATGGAGCGTGATAATTTGATAATTTCTAATAACTGTTATCAATAGCAGTGAAAAGTCAACCTGTGCTTAGAGAGAGAGTGGCTTTGAGCTGCTATGAACATGGTCACCATATACTTTGTTGCACGCTGAAAAGCACATTTTTTTATTTGTTTTCCATTATAATTAATAAAGGTAATGTTATCACTTTCTCACTTCTTTCAGGAGTGATCTCTGATGGATGCCCAATCACAGGGAAAATAGTATATATATATATATATGTAGAAAGGGTATCTGATGATGAATTCATGAACACTCAGGTCTTCAGCAATACTTGTGTACTGTTGTTGCATATTTATGGGCTTGTGAAAGCTTTTGGGATGAAGGCATGGTTCAACGAACCTTTTTTGTTTTTTCTTTCTTTTTGAGAATAACAGATTTGCCAGTAAACAGGATTTGTGTGCCTTTATTAAAGGCAGGGCACCTGTGTGACCCGCAGTTCCAACCTCATCTCCTTAACAGATCGATTAGCTTTTGGAGAAATTGTTTTTCCAGGCTGCCCTGTCAATGGCCACTCTATGTCTTGAAAAGTACAATTGTTAGTGAAATGTTATAATATAGCTGCAATATCTATATTTTGATATATGTCATTATAATACTTAAGTGTTCCTAAGTGTTTAAAAATAAAATAAGAATAAAATATCACCAACCCCACCCTTCATATTAAGCTGGTATATATGCATGTAATATTCAAATGCATGCTTCTATAACTTCTCTTGTCTAATCCCTTTCTCCAATGCCAGTAACTGTATAAAAAGATATTTGAGTAACCATATCTGGTATAATTGTAATCATGGCCAGCATGACTCATGTGGCACCGTGTTTTTTTTTTTTTTTTTTTTTGCTTTTAAAACATATTTATTTACCTCTCCAAATCATACTGTCATTTGCATACATATAAAATGTGTTCTCTGCTTTACCCTTTTTCCTGTGGCCTCTCTTCTCCTGTGGCCTTTCTATTGACAGGCCCCTGCGGTGAAATTTATGTCACATATTTAATATGGACATGGGGATGATTATCAAATCCATAGATGCCAGGAAAGGCTGATCAGCTGTAAATAATGGATGAGGGGAGGATGTGACTCAATTTGTGAGCAGCACAGAAAAAAAGAGAGTGCATTGACTCCCCCACTCTGGAATGCCATTATTCTGGTCGATCTTTTCTCCTCCAGCCTGACATCACTCAGGGTAATCATCCTTCAATAAAAAAGCTGCCCATAATAAACGAACAACCTGGGTCAATAGAAGAATACTGAGAGGGATGACCTCTTGTGTGTGACAGTGTATAAATGAGTTTCTTTATCAGAGGAGAGAGGCCCCCCTGCACTTTAATATGAACCAGAGCCACGCAGCACTTTTGCCTGGTTTTGTCATGGCTGTGTTCGTTGCATTAATGAATCAATGTTCTAATGAGGCAGATTCTCTTCCAGTGGCTCATGTAAATACAATGCCATGATATACCTAAACATATTACACAGAAAAGAACATGGATGGAAATTATCCTAATGAATTAGTAGTTTATTATTTTATTAAAAGTAATTATTAGTTTGTGGAATGAGGTGTGGGAGCCATCAAGAACACACCAGCATTGCCCTAAATATTAATTTTGTTTTGTAGTTCATAGCTAACCTAACCACATATTATAAAATATACAGAAATTAAACTAAACGATCCTGAGCTAACCTAACCACATATTATACAATATACAGAAATTAAACTAAAGGATCCTGAGCAAAACTTATCGAGGGCATGCCGTCCATATAAGCTGTGAAAGCTCTGCATACCCAAACCATCTGAGAGAATAAGTTTGGGACTGGCTAATTAAGCAAACTAACCAATGCCTACCATGGTGTTTCTTATTGATCAACTCTGATAAATTAATACATTAGATAGCATGCCCAATTAAATAAGTAATCGCTTGCTACTGATATTTTTATATCCATTATAAAATCCAGAGTAGACTCTTGTGCTGTGTATACACAGGTCAGCACAGTTAACATGACAGGAAGCCAAAACAAAACAAAAACAAACAAAAAAAGATCCACGTGGCTAAATGTGATATGTAAATGTTTTTGATGCAAATTTTTTTTTAAAATCTTACTCTCATGGGTGGCTCAACAAATGAACAGACAACTGCTGCTGACAAATGGAGCTGAAATACTGAGGCTGGTGTGATTGTTGTAGATGCAGAGTTAGGCTCAGATCATAGGTTAAAGAGTTGTACTAGAGATACAGACAATACATTAATTGCCTCACTTCCTAAACCATTATTAGCCACTTTATAAAGTCTTTCCAGCTAAACTGGAAAATTACATTACCCTAATCTAAGGTTAGTGCATTGTTCAACCATCATCAGCATATTTTAACCCCCTGGGGTCAACGGCCGTGACCAGCTCGCTTTTTTTTCTATCAGTGCAAAAGACACAAAAAAATTCTGTCTATTTTTGTCATACAGATATGTGTTATACATCATTCGAAACTGTTAAGTGTCTACTTTTATTTGTGTACACTCACAATAGCAACAAAACTTTGTGGTTTTGTAAAATAAAGAAAACAAACTGAGTGTGCTTTCTGCCTTCCCTGTCTCCACGAATGTCTTTCTGAAACTTCTTTCTGACATATATGTCATAATGGGTAGTCATTAGGTAAAGTCCTGAATGAAAGCTGGTACTGGCTTGTTCTGTTAAAATACTAATAGCTACCTAAATGGTTAAAAAATGTGTTCATTGTCACTAATTTCTTCAAATTCCACCAAATATTTTCAAAAAAGATTTAAATTTGAAGACTGAACAGGCCACTGAAGAACATTCTATGACTGATCCCTTAACCAAGCTTCGCATGATGGTCCTGCTGGAAAGTCTAATATTCATTAAGCTTCAGTCTGTACCGAAGGCATGACAGTCTTTGCCAAAATGGCCTGATACTTCAACAAATCCATGATGTCCTTCATACAGTCAAAATGTCCATTTCCTGCAGCAGCAAAGCACCCCTATAACAAGACTGGTCCACCTCCATGTTTAACTGTAGGGATAGCATTGCATTTTTTATTTTTTTTTGCACTAGCTAATTTTGGTCACATCACTCCATAAAACATTTTTCTAGAACTTCACAGGTCTACCCAATTTAATTTTAGCATATTCAAGACAGCCTTTTATGTTGTTCTTAATCTCAATGTGAAGGCCATGCTTGTTTAGTGTTTTTATACTCTGCATTGAAATTAATTTTTTCCCCCTCCTTTCATCAGATCATCTTGCAAGTCTTACATTGCAATGCAGTAAATTTTCTCAGTTGCTCTGATCAATAATTTTATTCTCCTTTTTATTCCCAGTTTCTTCTCTTTAGATTTTGTGAGAGCTCTTTTGTACGGAAGCCCGTTTCCGCCACATTTGAGAAAAAAAATGTATTCTGTAAGTCATAATAATGAGAAACTTTCTCATAATTATGAATTGGTATCTCATTATATTGAGAAACTTTCTCGAAATAATGAGAAACTTTCTCGTAATAATGACTTGACATCTCGTAATAATGAGAAACTTTGTCGAAATAATGAGAAACTTTCTATTACTTCTATGCATGCGCAAAGCAGCGGAGCAGAAGGAGCTAAGCGACACCCACTGGTCAAAGCTGTGTAATGCGAGAACACAGCACATTCTTCAAAACAGTGTGCTATAATATTAATCTATAATAGCATAAATTAATAATAAATGATCAGTATATGAGTAAAGAGGATGATTAAGACAGCGCACATTGCCCACGTCCAATTCAATTCAATTACACTTTATTGTTGGAATCTGTTCCAAAAATTGTCTAGCATTTCACAGCGTGTACTGTCTTGCATCAATTCACATCAATATACTTTCACACCAATTAATAAACAAACAGTACAATAGACAACTTACAAAACAACAATATATATTTATACATAACTAATAAACATGCTACATAAACATGCGGCTACAGTGCATCAGTGTAGTCCTTTCATATATACAACCGTTATATAGCTATAAAACGCTTAACGTGGCTTAATGGACGAAAACAGTGATATAAAAAGGCAAAATTCGGTATACAGTTTATTAATAAAATATAGCCTACTACGTACAGGCAAGCAGATGAACACGCTGAACTGCACGTCAATGAGAGTTTGCACGTTGCGTTATATTCTGCTGGCCATATTTGCTCCCCTGTACATCTGTATATCTGTAATACATTGTATACCAAAATTGTCCTTTTTACATCACTGTCTTCATCCGTTCAGCCACGTTATAACCGTTTTCTGTAGGCCTACGAATCTTATTATGTATTGGTTTTCTTAACATGTATCTTAGCACGTTAATTCATATTCTGAGATATTCTGCTCATCTGTAAATTGTAAGCCTATGTTTTATTAATAAGGTGTGTACTGAGGTCCTCCAGTGCATTGTCTTAATGCGTTAAGTCACCTTAAGTGTTTTTCACGTTAAGGGTTAAGGGATTCAACCTATACATGTTATGATGACATTACAATTAAACTGTTTTATTTGGAGTAAAGCCTTGGTTAATTTTCGCAAGGAACGCTCATGCAACTAAGAATACAAAATATTTCTTCAGTAATCCATCAGATGTTTCCACCAGTGAGCACAGGCAGGCATTGTTCGTTACCATGGTAACCACTCTGTTTATGAAGACATACTGATAATTTATTACTAATGTTATTTAATGATATTATAAACTGAACTTATTTACAACTTACACTGATTTAAACGAAAGCAACTGTTTTGAAGAATGTGCTGTGCTCTCATATTACACAGCTTTGACCAGCAGGTGTCGCTTAGCTCCCTTGATATGTAGGTGGAGAGGCGTCTAGACTGTAGCGCAAGTGCATTACGGGAGTTTCTCACTATTACAATAAATAGCTATGTCATTATTACGAGAAAGTTTCTCAATATAATGAGATACCAAGTCATAATTATGAAAAAGTTTCTCATTATTATGACTTACAGAATCTATTTTTTTTTTCTCAAATGTGGCGGAAACGGGTTTCTATACTTTTTACATGACCATATTTGCTACTCAACTTTAGCATATGAATGGGCTTAATTGTGTTTAAACACTTTTTTTTACCCTACTATACAAAAAAATACAGAAGCCCTGAACCGCAAAAAAAAAAAAGTGCGAGGGAAAAACAAAATATAGTGACTTAGATCCTTCCTGAGCCTAAGTCCAAAGACTCTCTCTCTCCTCGAAACGTTTTTTTTTTTCTCTCTTCAAAAACTTTTTTCTCTTCAAAATCCTTTTTTCTGTCTTTGAAACTTTTTCTCTTCAGAATATTTTTGTTCTCTCTCTTCAAAACTTTTTTTCTTCCTTCTAATTTTTGTTCTCTTTCTGTGTGTGTTAAACCAGTGTAAAACTGATTTAAAACCGTTTAAATCAGTGTAATCTACGAAGTTCAGTTTATAATATCATTAAATAACATTAGTGATAAATTATCAGTATGTCTTCCATACTTTTCCATGCGCACGAGAAGGTTTGTAACAGAAACAGAGTGGTTACCGTGGTAACGAACAATGCCTGCCTGTGCTCACTGGTGGAAACATCTGATGGATTACTGAAGAAATATATTGTATTCTTAGTTGCATGAGCGTCCCTTGCGAAAATTAACCAAGGCTTTACTACAAATAAAACAGTTTAATTGTAATGTCATCATAACATGTATAGAGCAACACAAGTGAGAAAAAAAGTTGGCTAGCTAACATTAGCATGTGGTACCAAACTAGGCCAGCAGGTGTCACTATCAGTATGCATGGAAATTAATTCATAAACAGCATTAAATCTTGAATAATATAATTACGCAAAAATTTGCAAATCGTAATCAAGATGAAAACAGGTTACATATGATTCATATGACATTGGTTGACATAACAGCTGGTGTTGTTTTTAGTTGTATATTCTAAACATGCACTACTTTGCCCAGCACTGGAAATATAGCGAAAAATGGGGGAAACGTGGGCAAATTATTACAGTGTACAGTATATGGAGGCCTGGGTGTACATCTAGTAATGATAATCTTCCAGTCGGTAAGACAGAACGGGGAAATTATGTGCAGACGGGACATTCTAAAATGCTTAACAGTATCTATAACGCTTATAATTCGGTCTGAATTATTTTTGTTTTCCTTTTACCTTTTCCTTTATAAACGATCCTACCACTATATATATATATATAAATATATATTTAATAAACTATAACAAATGTATACTTTTTATATCACTGTATTAATATGTGTGTAGCCTACTGAATTTGGTCGACAATCAGCTTGCCTGTACATAGTAGGCTATATATTTTTAAACTGTATATTGAATTTTGGGTTTTTATATTACAGTTTTTATCCATTATAAGCCACCAGATTAAGCATTTTCTATTTTCTATGGTGGAGAAAACGCTTAATGTGCAATTTAGCGCATTTCTGTATTATTCTGCTTTTAGTATGTTTTATTAATAAGGTCATGCGCAGACGAGACATTCTAAGCTTAACGTAAACAGCATGCTTGCTTTTTTATTTCAGATGTGAGAATAACAGTATTCAAATGTTTGTAAGCAACTGAAAAAAGCACAAATGTCAGGGCATGTCAAAACTTTTCCAGGGCCCCAAAACACCCTCGACCCCAGAGGGTTAATGTACCACTAAAAGATTGGAGGACCAAATTCAGTACACGCCATATTAATACAGTGATATAAAAAGTCTAAATTCGAAATAGTTTATTAAAAATATATTTTTAATAAACTATACCGAATTTAGGCTTTTTATAGCCTATCACTTTAATATATAGCCTATAGGCCTATGTAAGCCTACAGGCAAGCAGAATTGTGGCCAGGATATGAGCGCAACGCACTGAACTGCACGTTAATGAGACTTTGCGCATTGCGTTCATATCCTGGCCACAATTCTGCTTGCCTGTAGGCCTACATAGGGCCGGGTTCACCTGCTTGCCTGTACAGTACATTGTAGGCATGGGCCGGTATGAGATTTTGACGGTATGATAACCTTAAGCAAAAATATCACGGTTTCATGGTATCATGGTATTGTCGTTACAGCTCTAAAATTTTATTTTTAAATGACTGGGTAAAAAAAAAACAAAAAAAAAACCTTTTCCCGCTGAACACAATATATTTTGTTTTTGAACAACATACAGAATATTAGGAACAGTAGAATTTGTTTATTTTTTCTTTGATTTGTTTCCTAAAAAGAAGAAAAAATAAAGACTGACATCTTTACTTAACCTAAATCTGTAATTACAGTTATTTAATTTTAGTTATATAATTCATATACATATAAGCCCCGAAATGCAACAAGTTTTATCGCTTACTGATACAGAGACACTGGGTTCGAACCATAAGGTAAACTGATATTACGATTATTCCATGCAAACACCACATTTACTGGCTTAGTCACGGTGAAAGTGAAACTTTAACGATGCATAGTGCTTAAAGCCACGTTAAAATAAAATGTTTATGGCCACAAGCAGTTGTTAGAAAACATAGATTGAGGATTTTCTAGAAGCAAGGATAAATAACATTTTGTGTACCCATCCTAACAAAACGATAGCTGAAATGTGGTACTTTATTCACTAAAATAAGTTTAATCTTACCATATCTAAAAACTCGCTCACTCTGCTGTTATTTAATAGATGCACTAGAATTTTATTGAATAGTATGTGGAGACACGTTTTTAATTAAACTATTCATATTAATCAAAGATGTTTTCACTTTTAATGCACCTTATTTTGAAATGTACAGAAATACATGCTTTCATATGTCCTTTAGTTATGATAATTTCATTTATTCACTATACTATTTATTACTAATGTCTCATTTCAGTTTTAGTTTGGCTCTAGTTTTGTATTTATTCCAGTTTATATGAAAAGGTTAATGTAGAGTGGATAGAAATTAATATACAGAGTAAATCCTTTTCACTGAACGTGTTAAAAATAAGTTTGAAAAGTTGTGGGAAGCATGGTGGTGGTGGAA
>NW_015657506.1:57376-66067 GCF_001515625.1 Sinocyclocheilus rhinocerous
TTAATGCACCTTATTTCGAAATGTACAGAAATACGTGCTTTCATATGTCCTTTAGTTATGATAATTTCATTTATTCACTATACTATTTATTACTAATGTCTCATTTCAGTTTTAGTTTGGCTCTAGTTTTGTATTTATTCCAGTTTATATGAAAAGGTTAATGTAGAGTGGATAGAAATTAATATACAGAGTAAATCCTTTTCACTGAACGTGTTAAAAATAAGTTTGAAAAGTTGTGGGAAGCATGGTGGTGGTGGAAGGTGAGCGACCGTGGAGGTGTAGTTCGTTTATAGCCTAAGTTTAGCTTTTAAGTTCTGGTGCTTTTATTTTGGCTTCAAAATTCATAAAAGTTATATATTTTGTGAAGATTATCTTGATGGACAAAACGTGTACATTTCATGAACTATTACTGAACACAGAGCTTATTTTTTTGTGATAATCCAAAAGCCTATGGAAAAATCCCATTGGCTTTTTGTAGAGGGAACCAGTGCAATGCTAATAGCCGATCCGCCTACAAAGTGACATCATAGTTCCCCCACTCTATAGCAGAAGCTCTGAATGAGATGCAGATTCACTCTCTGACAGCAGGAGGCGCTCATGGAACACCAGATGCAGCGTTTCCTTGGTTACCGCTGTAAACAAAGCAGCGCTGTGCTGAAACACTGCTTTAATATGAACTATACAGAGACAAGATAAACAGAAAATACCACGTAAACTTTTCTGAAGACTCAGAAACACATTCATATAAACCCCCAAATCAGTATTGAGGATTTTCTTCCAATATTTCGTGCGTCATGAACAGTGAGTGATCTGCCTGCTACAGTATTTTTCTCTTTGCGTCCGTCTTCAGCGTCTCTGGCCTGTGTTAACGGGCATTTTCAGACTTCATATTTTCACATAAATTACATTTTGGAAAACGATTGCATTGCAACGCAGTTTGTGCAAGTCCAAAACAGAGACGAGTTGCTTGCAATAAGACAAAAAACGGCCGGTTGCCGATCGCGTAAGTTACACACGTGACTGACTGCTCGCTCGCACCAACAGGAGGAGGGTCATGTTACTCTCTACACTGCACTCAACCTGAGGGATTCCTACACTTTCAGTCTTTGAGGAGACATGAAAAACAGCGCATACCGCAGGAACGGTATAACGGAAAATATTAGTGCTTTTGAAACCGTGAAATTTTCAAATCGCGGTATACCTTGAAACCGGTAATCGGTCCATGCCTAGTACATTGTATGTTTTATTTAAAAAATGTATACTGTAGCTTTTTAAGCTATCAAAAATACACAGTCAAGATTGCTGCATGAGACCTGAACAGTCTTTTTTTTTCACTTTATGCATCGTAACTATGCATCAACAAAACTCGAACTCTTAAATGGGACGTGTCAAATATGCATGTGTGTGTATGTCAATGATGTGTGAATTATGTGTGAATTATGGATCAGTGATGTGTGGGTTGCTTGTATCTGCGCCTACAATACCGAATTATAAGCGTTATATATACAGTTAAGCATTTTAGAATGTCCTGTTTGCACATGACTCCCGTCTTACCGACTGGAATTTATTACTTACAGCAAGATTAGCATTACGAGATGTACACTCAGGGCTCCATATACTGTACACTGTAATAATTTGCCCACATTTCCCCAATTTTGCTCCATATTTCCAGCATGTAGCGCTAGACAAACGCCACGGGACAGCGAGAGATGCAGCAAGTAGCGCATGTTTAGAATATACAACTAAAAACAACTCCATCTGCCTAGATGTCAACCAATGTCATTTGGATCATATGTAACCTGATTCCGTCTTGATTACGATATGCAAATCCTTCGCGTAATTGTACGAATCACGGTTTAAAGTCGTTTATGCATGTCATGCAAACTGATAGTGACACCTGTTAGCTTATTTATTTTAAACTTCATTTCATATTTCTTTACCAGTTAACGTTCTGCATTATCTAATAGTATCATATAGCCTTTGTTTTGCAAATACTGTAAAAACCCGACAGTCATGCCAATAAATTTTGATTCTATTGCCTGTACCCAACAAACACAGAACGTTCCCGTATGGTTCCCATTTGGTTCTTTTTTAATAACCTAAAGAGAACGTTCCCAGAACGTTCCCTGCTGGTTATTTTTAGGTTTAATTTTATAACCTAAAAAGAACCTTCCCAGAACGTTCCCTAAAGGTTATTTTTAGGTTTTATTTTTTAAAACCTAAAGAGAACGTTCCCAGAATGTCCAAAATTTAACCAAAATTTAAAAACGCAAGTAAAATTATATTGCACAAAATTTTTAAATGAAAGCAAAGTTTTCAGAATAGCAAACAATGGTCACGGATCAAAAAATAATTAGTGTAAATCAAAAATTTAATAACGCATTTAAAAAAATAATGAGCATGAATCAAAACTTTAAACACTTTTAAAATCATATTGCACAAAACTAAAATAATAATGCAAAATTATCCAATTTGCACACAAAATCATGTTTTCCTTGGTTATATTTCTCTGTTTTTTGTGCTCTCAGACATTTTCTGCTAATATTTTTATTTTTTGTATGCTTATGCTGTTTTTCCCTTCACTCTTTTTTCCACGTTCTGCGCTTGCTTTTCCAAATGTTGCAGTTAGAGTTTAATGTAAATCAGGACGGGCTTAAGCGTCATCATTGGCCCACTAGTTCTTGATTGACAGCTCCTCCTCAGCCAATCAGTCGAAGAGGGCGGTGACGTCACTCCAGTGCACCTCATTAGCAGCCGATGCTCAGCGTTCACTTGTACAGGTGAAAATGGATAACTGTCAGCTGGGGTAACATCTTTCCATACAGGACACCGTTATATGTGTCTGTCTGTCACTGCTGTACGCCTACCTGGCAATCCGTTAACATTAAATGAGCTGTCCTAGCGACCCGTCGTGGTTATGTTCACCTATATTTATTCGCCTATGGTCACATCGCGAAAGGGAGCAGCCACTATATGCACCGGCATCGCGAAGTCACTGATATATATGGCTGGCTCGCCTATACCTAACTGATAATAAGTCTTGTTATGGTTATTACTGGGGTCCGTGACCCAAAGCTATGGGTTCAGCAAAATAATTTGCTAACATTATACCGTATTTTGCAGACTACAAGTCGCATTTTTTATCTTCTGAAACGTGCTTTATATTCCAAGCCTATATAATGCATTTAATGTCAACTAAGCTAAACGTAAACACTTAAAAGCGGACACTTCAAGGTTTCTATAAATATATTTCTCATTCTGAAGTATAATGTTAGTCAGTATCGCTGAGTTTTTTCTTCATTTCAGGAAGAGTTTCACATGAGACCGAGACGGCAAGCATGTTTTGTTTGTTTTCTTTATTTTTACAAAAGTACATTTCACTCTTGTTTTGAAGGTATACAAATAAAAAAAGACAGTTTTGAAAGATATCTTGCTCCTATCTGACGGATATCACATCTTTCCGCTGATATAATCCAAGTGTTCGCACTGGCGCCTCCCGCACGCACGCAATCAGTTCTAGCATTGCAAACTTTACATCACAGCCTCTTCATCATCAAAGTAAATGAAACAACTAAACATACAAAAATAATTTTTTTGCATAGGATGTTGTTTTAAGTAGATATTCAGATAGACGAGAAGTACAAAGCCTTCTTTACATAATAAATAGGCTGTTTAGCAACTAAATGTTACACCTTGTCTAACGATTCACTTATGGAAATGATTCATGCCGAATGAGAGGTATGTGAGCAGCAGGAGGTTCAGTTTTTTTGTTTCGTTTAAAATGGGTTTGTTATAGGCTTAGCATTTAAAATAAATGTTGTTTTTTAATGAATAGCACTATAATTTATTTTTATCTTATATAATATATACGGGTCAGTTCACAATCGTTAATTGTCTGTGTGCAATATTTTGCTTATATTTTGTCATGTACTTTCTTTGAAAACAGATTTGCGGCTTTGTCTTTCATGTACAGTATGTCATTGATAAGGCTGATGGTTTTGTGAGATTTATCACATTTTGTGTTACTCTGAGATTATAAAATTACATACAGTTAAGCAATATCACACGAGGAACAGTGTTTTTCCTAATATCAGGACCATTGCAAATGTTTATTGAACTGTAGTATAAAATCAATATATCAAGAAGTCAATTTTGAGTGAGTTTAATATTGTAACTATTTTATCATTTTGCTCTATTTCGATGAAATATTTAGAGTCCAAAGCCAGAAGTATCCTCTACAAGCAACACACAACAGCCTTTTGTATTGAATGATTCACTTTATTCCTCACTGAATGAATCAGCCATTTGAATGAATGATTTAATGTCTTACTCTAAAGATAACTTGTAACTTACCGCCACCTACTGGCTGTTTTACTTTCATATTGTATATTCAAACTTTATATATTTAAAACATTAATATGATAGTGTGTGTCAATTATATATGTAACTATGTAAATAAACAAATCATTGTGTATATCAAATCCACCTGGCCTCTGTAACTGTCTCCTCTGTAACATTGTTGTTTTCAATGTCAATTAATTTACCAATTTACTCATTTAACGTTAACGGATCATCAGGTAGGTGTACAGCAGTGACAGACAGACACATATAACGGTGTCCTGTATGGAAAGATGTAACCCCAGCTGACAGTTATTCATTTTCACCTGTACAAGTAAACTCTGAGTATCGGCAGCTAATGAGGCGCACTGGAGTGACGTCACCGCCCTCTTCGACTGATTGGCTGAGGAGGAGCTGTCAATCAAGAACTAGTGGACCAATGATGATGCTTAAGCCTGCCCTGATTTACATAAAACTCTAACCGCAACATTTGGAAAAGCAAGCGCACAACGTGGAAACAAGAGCGAAGGGAAAAACAGCATAAGCATACAAAAAATAAAAATATGAGCAGAACATGTCTGAGAACACAAAAAACAGAGAAATATAACCAAGGAAAACATGATTTTGTGTGCAAGTCGGATAATTTTGCAATGTAATTTCAGTTTTGTGCAATATGATTTTAAATGTGTTTAACGTTTTGATTCATGCTTATTATTTTTTTTAATGCGTTATAAAATTTTTGATTTACACTTATTATTTGTTGATCCGTAACCATTGTTTGCTATTCTGAAAACTTTGCTTTTATTTTTAAATTTTGTGCAATATAATTTTGTGCATTTTGGTTTCACACTTGCTATTTTTTTATCCATGACTGCAATACATTTGGCGGGATTCTGATCCCACACGCACACGTTTAATTTAAAATGTAACGGTCATTTCGTTTTAATGACTGACTAACATTTGTTTATTGATCTCTTCATTGAATAATTACTTATTAATTGATATGCATACGAGAGTAAATATTGTGTATAACACTTCTAATTGAAGATGATATTAACCGAGAATTTTTTTTTTTTTACTGACCAAAAAAGAGAAGCACATCATCGCTAATTCAGTGGTAAGAAATTAATGTAATGTTATTATAGTTAAAGTCATAAACATGTTATTAATTTTTAATGTCTGTAAAAATAATATTCACATTTTTAAAACCCAATATTGTGTTGAAGTCATTGTTATTTGGTGCTTAAGAAACGCAAAATCTGGGTTATTATATGGTACAGAGATACAAGTTGAGATTTTACATATTAATGGATAATTCAGTCTCATGTAATGCTCCTTATGATGGTTAAATGTGCTCTGATTATCTTTAATGATTAAACAATAAAAAAAAAAAAGACATGGTTTGTAGTATTGATTATTAAGGTCCATCCCGTTATTTTTTCTCTCTTCACATTAAACAAAAACAAAATACTATTATGGATTTTGCCATGAGGTCACTGATCTATCTATCTATCTTTATTAGAATGCTGTCACGAGCACGAGGTAGCCTATCATTAATTAATAATATTAATTTCTGATAATCCCAGGTTGCCATGATCATGCAGGTTTGTTTACGCATTGCCACAAGTTGCGCGTTTGTTTCTCTTGGCCACGAGAAAATATGTTGTTCCCTCAACACAGAGCCGTTGAAAAACATATTCAACATAGGCTCTGGACTCCACAACTTCACGAGTTTGCACTTACATATAATTGGATTGAGCAAATAGTAAGCATATTTGGGAGGGCTCCAAGCTTGGAATATAGCCCTAACCCAGAGAACTCCCCCAATCCCTAGTATGGGATGAGAATAGATTAATAGTGAGGAGTTGGGGTGGAGGAGGGATGCCGAAAAACTGTCGTGGGACAGAGGTAAGTTGGCTGTATACATATTAGCTGTGTCCCAAACTGAAGTGCACGGACTCCGAAGTGCGCATTTGAAGTGCGATTGCATCACAGCGGCACGACGAAGGCTGTCCCAAACTGAAGTGTGCGGCCTCCGAAGTGCGCATTTGAAGTGCGATTGCGTCACAGCGTCATGACGTAAGCTGTCCCAATTCAAAAAGCACCCTCAGAAGACCGCATTCCAAGGCCAATTGCGTCACCGCGGCACGACGAATGCTGACGTATTTTAAAAAGCGACTTCAAATGCACCCTCCGTTTCCCAGGGAAATGAAGTGTACATCTGATGGACACTTCACACCCTACCATATCCCAGAATCACTTGCGCGCAGATGACGATGGAATGTATATTCAAAGAACATGGAGGATGACAGTTCTGTGGGGGAATTCACATTGAAATGTAAGTATTATGTTTTCATTTACTCAAATACCTAGCGAAACAAGTGATAAAAGCCAGGTTTTTTTTTTTTTAACAAAGCCCACAAACAATAAGACAACCACTATACAGGTGCATCTCAATAAATTAGAATGTCATGGAAAAGTTAATTTCAGGGCAATAGTTTTTCTTTTTGTTGTGTTTTTGTAGTGCTGTCATGTCTACAAATGTTTTAACCAAACTTTAGCACTTCAGTATTTTGTATGCATGTCCTGCTGTGTCATATTTTCTAATGTTAAGATTGCAAACGTATTTTTCATAAGTGTATTCATAAGTATATTTTCTCTTGTTTTAGGACTATTATGGAGAAAATGAGTCTGCTGGGGAAAGACTTAAAAAATACAAAGTAAGCAAGTTAATAGACACATTTTTGCTGAAATTCATTGTGCTGTTGTTGTTAACAGGCATGGTTTATTTGCTCTGCCTAAGGATTGCAAGTGTCCTGGGAAAGGTGAGGGAGTGAGTGGAAGCTGGTGGGGCTACTCAGGGAGGACATCAAACTCCAGAGAGAGACAGAGGAGAGAAGAGCACAGGAGAGCAGGGAGAGAATAGCGAGACAATCAATTATTTATTAACCCTTCTCTCAAGAAGAGAAAACCGTGGAAAAAATGGGTACATTACAATTTTTCAATATCTTTTTTTAAATGTTGCATTGTCAAT
Organism: Sinocyclocheilus rhinocerous; assembly: GCF_001515625.1. NCBI lineage: Eukaryota > Metazoa > Chordata > Actinopteri > Cypriniformes > Cyprinidae > Sinocyclocheilus > Sinocyclocheilus rhinocerous. The sequence continues at coordinate 64,749 of NW_015657506.1, forward strand.
GAAACAACCTAATTTCTGTAGTTTATTTTTGTGATGCAAGTTCAAAATGAAATGAATAAGTTGTATACGTACATTATTCATTTTTGTAGTGTAATTTATTTGTAAATGTGCCTGAGTACATTCTGTAAATTTTGTTTTTTTTTGTTTTGCATATTCACATGTGTAAATAAAAGAAGTAATTATGTACATTGTTATTTTTTTAATGCAGCTTATAATTTTTTCACAAAACATTCTTCTATACGTTTATTTTGTTTTGTCCGGTAAATAATTTTTTTTACACATTTAAACAAATTGTTCTATATATTACTGAAAGTACTTTTTACAACTATTTACAACATACAACATACTATTTACAACGTTTTAATTTTATCCATTCTGATTCTGCTTATTGATTTAAATTATTATCGATTCCCTGTTTAGATTCCAAAGTTGTAAAAAAGTGAAGTAAAACATTTTGACCTGTGTGATCATTTAACCTACTTATTGATAATTTATTTGCAAAAAAATATATATGTATTTATGTGCAGTGTTTTGACAATAAAATTATGTTTACATTTATATACTTCCTTGACCAGTTTTTAGCAGCAATTTACCAGTAGGCCTGAGTAGTAAGGTTTTTTATATATGGTAATAGCAGCCATTTTTGACGGATATATTAGCCTACCATTTGTATTGCCATAGTTTAAATACAAATATTACACTATAGTTACTATAATGAAACAATGTTAAATTTGTGGTTACTGTAGTTTTACTACAAATAGCATAATTATGGTTACTATAGTGAGAGAATAGTAAATTTGTGGATACTGTGATTTTACCACAAATACCATAGTTAAACTAGTTACTAGAGTAAAAACATGGTTAATATAATGAGTTAACACATACAGATGCGAGTTCAAACAGAATAAAACCTATACATTTTCTCTGTCATGTAGATCAAGGTGTAGGTAATTTTTATTTACCGTATGCCGATCATTTATCTTCTATGATCTTTGATCGTAGCGCTCGGCCTACGTAAGGCATCACATACAGTTGTCTATTTAAAATCAATGTGGTGAGCACACAGATGATCACACCACACCACACTAATATGTGCCTTTTTCGTCTTTTATTATCTAATTTGGCTTTTTAGAGCACTTTTAGCTGTGCAGTAGCGCAGACGTTTACATTAGTTTAACGGGGATGGTCCAGAGGTTGCCAGATTTGCGTAAAAAAATCAGCCAAACATCCATTCAAAGCTAGGCGGTAAACTGCAGGCTTAGAAATAATGTAAGACTTGGCAACACTGGAAGGTCCTGGCAGATCGCAGGCCGGATTTT
>NW_015657506.1:66155-73253 GCF_001515625.1 Sinocyclocheilus rhinocerous
TCTGGTCTGATTTAGGGAAAGAAGGAAAAGAGAAATTGTTTAGAGCTATGACAAAGTAATTAGTAGAAGAAATATTGAGATACTTTAGTAAACTACTTTTAGTAACTACCAATACCATATTGGGGAAAAGCTACTAGTCATATGTATAACCTTAGCTAAAGAGATAGTTCACCCAAAAATGAAAATTCCAAACCTGGAACAACTTGAGGGTGAGTAAATGATTACAGAATTTTTCATTTTTGGGCGAACTATCCTTTAAGTATTATCTTGCATACTCTAATAGACTTAAGGTATTGAGAGTAAAAGTAAAGGTATACAGTATTGTTCTGAAAAATAATTTGTTATGATGGTTTTGCATTAATATTACTGCTGCACTACTGTGTATGTTGCATTTTACTTCTGAATATGTTCAAGGTTATTACATTTAAAGTTGCCTACTAAATATACTGTTGGGTAGTTTAATCTACAACAATGCATCATATTGTAAAAGAAGGGAGAGCCCCGTCCGATGCTGAATAAGCAATGAGATTCGTAACGACTGATGGAGGGCTCTCACTGCGACCGAAGGGAGCTGCAGCTCACTGCTTCAGAAAGGAGAGCCCCATCCGCCGCCAAATAAGCAACGCAATTCGATACGATGGTTGAATTGGAGACGGGAGGTTGAACATGTCAGATGTAGTGGCCTTTTCTTTCTTGGTCTGTCTCACTTTGTTTAATAAAGTAAGAGATCGATTCGCTGTTGAGTGCAGATAAGTCGGAGATGGTTGGATGGAGTTCGGGGTTGAATTTGGAGGCTTATTGTGAGTTCTGAGCATCTCATGAAACCTGAAAAAGCCAATATAAACACGGCGTTGAGGGTACGAGCGGTATGGAGTAAATGGTATCCTGTGCGGAAACTGTGGATGCATTTTGTAAGGATGTCTAAAGTTATAGGTTGTCTGGCATCCGGGCTTGATGTTTGGGAGCGCTGAATTCCTTTAATTAGGAGAGAGGTTTGAGAATTACTTATTTCAGGGAGGGGGAGCCATAAATTAATTTGTGAAAAATTGGATGCCGCTTAACCTTTATTAGACCCAGCTTGAAGGTTCCTAAGGGAATTAATGTAGGAAACGAACAAAGTTATTTAGAGGAGAGAATAATCAGGAAATGGCAGGTTATAGGAGAGGTGGGAATGCTTTGAAACGTCTCCAACCTGATGGATAAGAATGGAGGGTTCTGGGTGAACCTGCTTAGGGGATGGAATTGAGTGAAGCATCGAGGAGGGGTTTTAAGGGATAGGTTACGGGAATATGAGTTGCGAATAGTGAGGTACTGGGGTTGGCGATGGATCTGCCTTTGGAGAGCCTCACCTGCCGCTAAATAAGCGGTACGACTCGAAACTACAGATGGAGGGTCCACACTGCGACTGGCAGGAACGGCAGCTCACTGCATCAGAAGGGAGAGCCCCCCCATCTGCCACTGGGCGTTGGGAATTCTGAGCTCAGAAAACTTTTTTGAACTGTAAGGATATGCGCAGCTGGGATGGCGTTGGGAGGCGGGACGATTAGAAAGTCACCAAGCAGGTAAATGAGGTGGGGAAATTGCGAAATTGTTCAACAAATCAAACTAACTGCTTCAGATAATGTGTCAAAAAATTATTGGGGCTGCTCTGCATCCGAAACTTAAGCGTGCAGCAAAAGTAGAATTTCCTGTCCCAGCATACCCCAAATGAGTGTCATGAATCCAGATGGATAGGTATCACTTTGAAAGCTGAGGTGATGTCGAATTTGGCCAGCCAATTGCCATGACCCCTGATTTGTATCATATCGATCGCATGATCAATGTCCTGCTATTTGAGAGAAAATTCATTAAGAGGAATTGAAGTGTTTATGCTTGAGTTATGCAGAGCTGACAGATCGATTATAAGGTATTTCTTACCCGAGAATTTTCCCAGTAGCCACTCTGATGGGCTAATGCGCAAAAAAAAAAAACTGAGAAGGCAGGAGCATCGAAAAGGCTGATCATGAATCCTCGTTTAGTTTGTGCCACCTATGGGGGAAGGCTAAACAGATTGTAACACTTGGCCTTATCAGCCGAGTTACAAGAGTAAAATGGGGTCAGATTTAACTGTGAGAGATGACTAGTGGTTAAAAGAATGAAACATTGAAGGAGGTTGGTTTAAATAGGATTGGTGTATTTACAATGATCACATAAAAGACTTTAAAACAACGTTATAAAACCAGGTAAATTCAGTCTGTTAAAATAATACAGTTTGTTTGTCCATACCCTAAAACTGTCCAAGAATCCCAGTGTGTTGATAAGTCCAATGTGAGTGTCCACCAGTGTATATACAATCCACAGAAATGTAATCCAAAGTTCATAAATGGTGTCTGGAAAGGTAAGATCTGAGAATGGTAACTTCTCAATCCAGGTAAGTTTAGCGACCGTGTTTTTTTTTTCTTTTTTTTTTTCGTTTGTTTGTCATGCTGCTTTCCTATTCAGTTGTACTTCCTGCTTCTTGTCATGTGTCTAGTCACATGACAGGTCAACCATACATTTCTTAAAGACATACACTTAAAATTTTAAGAGGAATAAAATGGACTAAAAAAACATATAAACCAATTAAAACTCTACAATACATTAAATCATTGTAATAAATAGAAGGTTAAAACTTGTCTTTTGTGTGACAGTGTCACAAGATTATTTCAGAGAAATGACTGAACGCAATAGAAAACTCGGGAAAATGGCCACATACAGTTAACTGTTCATAGCGATCTCAAAATAAAAGTTCAAACCCTCACTCTGGGTTTACACGTTTTGATGTCCACGTATTCAAGAAAGTACAGTTGCTGTAGCATTTCTGTCATAAAGAAATGGCCAAATATTAAAGATTTATTGGGCATTTGAATTAAATGTTGTTTAGCCAATATGAATCATCTAATTATGATTAGATCACGCAGCGACATGTAAAAATTTTCAGGCTGTTGGTGCCGTCTGTAGGTCTTTGATATAATGCGTAATGCACATTACTTAAATTGTTTATAATATATTATGTATTTTAAGTTTTGTTTTATTCAGCAAAACCATATGGTTACGTGCTTTTAATATTTTATTTGAACCAATTATTATTGCCTCATTGCTATTACATATGATTTTAGGTAATTTTAAAGGCTTGATTAGGTCTATTTTTATAACCATAAAAATACATTATAATTATCAGATTACTTGATTAATCATCAGAATAATTGACCAATAACTCAGTTACCAAAATAATTGTTAATGACTGCCCTAGATGAGAGGTCTATGTCCGCACCTGCCAGGATCTGTGCTCGGATGTTGTGAGCCACTGGTGGTGGCTCCGAGGCAACCGTATTTGGTGGGATGGGCAGAGGTGTTGCTGTGAAAAGAAAATATTGTGATTTTGAGTGCAGAAGAGAAGTGTAAGGGAGAGGAGAGGGGGCCATGATTGTCGGTGGAGGCAGTCTCACACTTAAATCGGGCTCTGGAGATTGAGGAGGGAGGCTGAGAGAAGTGTAAGAGGAAAATTAGATGTGAGGGCCTGTGTTACTAGTGGAGGCAGCCTCACGCTTGCTTCAGCTGCTGTAGCTGTAGGCCATGGGAAGGGGAGTATGTGACCTCCAGAGGAAAATGCTGGAGAGCCTATGTAGCCTGCACCGCTAGCGGAGGCAGCCTCATGCTAGCGTCCATGCATTTTCCTCTTAACCATGCAGAAAGAAGAAAGTATTGGGACAGCTAGCCAGCCGAGCAGAACATCAGCTGGTAAAGACTTGGAGAGAGGTGCCTAACAGTAAGCATTGCATGTGAATTAAGTTACTAGCTGCGCTTGATCAATAATAATTGTTTATTTGTGATACACCTTAGTTGTTAGTTTGTTCCTCTAATTGATAATCACTTAGGTAAACAGTTGATCTTATTTTAAAAAATCGATCTTATCCATCTTATCTATCCATCTATTAAAGTGCAATGTGTAATTTAAAGTAAAGTAAAGTAAAATGCTGGTGAAAATTAATACAGAAAATTTGAGTAATTTTAGTGTGTATTCTATGCAGTTTTACTTCATGGTTACATAATGGCATCAAAATTCAATGATGTCACAACATCATTTAATGACATTTAGCAATAAACGACCTGCCTTTAGCGACTTTACCTAAAAATTAGCTGGCAACACTGGTGGCCTGTGCCACTACGGGAGCTGGAGGGCCGGCTACGTACGGCGCAGCAGCCAGAAAGAGCCGCGATGAAAGGATGAGCCAAAGCGGGAAGCAAGTGAGGCCATGCTGCTGTGAGATCTGGGGCGTGGCCCAGGCTTGTTGAAGGCCTGCCGCTGTGACCCAATGCTCGAGGAGAGCCGGGTCTTGTGTGGGACAATGGTGCTCTCGAGTGAGGCGAGTTCGGGGCCTTTCGAGCTTTGCCTAATCTATTGGCCACCTTGGGGGCTGGAGTGGATTTAGGAGTCAGGTTGGCTGATTTCCAGGGTGATGAAAAGATCGTACAGATCCACTTTGTTTATTCTCCGCGAGAACTGTGCATCGGAATGAATCAGTGTTTGCCTCAGGCTTAAATACTGTCCACTTTCTGATCGGCGGATTGTTTGGCACGGCCGAATGGCCGGAAAACTGTCGTGAGACAGATGTAAGTTGGCTGTATATATATATATATATATATATATACGTATTGTGCTAGTTAAGCTGATTAACTGAACGAGTTCCACCTGTGCCAAATTGGATGATTATCTGATCGTGCTCCTCCCGAACCTTGTCAATAAAACATCATATCGCGTGGCCACAACATAATGATGTCATTCCCTTGACAAAATGATCTTGTGTCCGTGACAAAACTAGCCTAAGTGAATCAATAATGTCCCTTCCCGTTTACTGTAAGTGAACCAAACATGTCCCTTCCAGGTCACCATACATGCTACATGCTAACGTTAGCTAGCCATCTTTTTTTCACTCGTGTTAAATCGGAGAGAGAGAAAAAAATGAGGAGAGAAAAAAAATGTAGAAGAGCGAAAAAAGTGAGTAAGAAAATAAAAGTTTTTGAAGAAAAAAAAGGTTTTAAATTGAACAAAAATAAAGTTTTTGATAGAGAGGGTTTTCCCTCTCTATCAAAATATACTGGTATTACTATATTTGTAGGGACATTTGGTCCCCACAATGTAGGGAATACCAGGTACACACACACACATTTAAAATGGGAATAAGATGTTGAGTAAGTTCAACAAAAAATTTGAACTATCTTTTTACAGATTGTTGAAAGCTACAGAAAATAGTAGTAAATTGATCACTGCACTTCACTGAAAAAAACTGAAATCCAGGCACCTAAACATGGATATGCAGTTGCCATTTTTGTGTCATTTCTTATCCTATGCCATGACAAACATGTGAAGTTTGGGGCAGATTGGACATTGCATGTTTTAGTTAGTGTAAAACATGACATTAACTGTTGCCAACAGAAGGCGCTATAAATTATAACAGAACATTGCCAAGTAGATATTTTCAGGCCAGCATTCTTACCAAACACGTGAAGTTTGGGGCAGATCAGACATTGCATGTTTAAGTATGGCAAAACATGGAATTTTGTCAGGCCTCCATGGACACAACCTTTAACAAAAACTCAAGATCTTCACAATTTAACATTGCAAAGGCCTTTAGACTAGACTGACCAAATTATGTGTTTATCTGATTACATCTCCAGGAGATGTTAGTTAGTGTAAAACATGCCACTTCCTGTTGCCAGCAGATGCTGCTATAACTTTAACTGAATATGTGCATGGGTATGTGTTCAGGACAGGACTCTTATCAAACATATGATGTTTTGGGCAGAGCAGACATTGTATGCCTGAGTTATAACAACTTACTTTTTCATGGCAAAACAGCAAAATTTGTCAGGCCGCTACGGACACGCCCCTCAACGAAAACTCAAGTTCAGTTAAAATACAATGCCTGAAAATAGCAAAAACAACACAAAAGTTGCAGAGAAAATTCAAAATAACTAACTTCCTGTTCGGTTTGAAATTTTGCTCCAAGAGACTTTTTTGTAGGTATTGGTGTGTTATTTGTGTCTACCGAAATTCATACATGCACATGAAATGTAGCTCGAGGGGCACTTCTTATAAGATGTAATTTTTCGCCACTTCTGGTGTGCGTGCAAAGTTTCATGAGATTTCGAGCATATTTAAGCCCTCAAAAATCTGATTCGTTTCGGAGAACAATAATAATAATAATAATAATAATAATAATAAATATAGCTGCAAGCAGCAATTAAGGGGCCAAGCGCTACAGAAGTAAGCCAGCAAGCATCAGACCAACTGCAGCAGTGAGAAATTCAAGCTATTTTAAGACGATTTTAGTCAAAATGGCTGGAAAATCATAAATACAAGCACTACTAATATGATTTAATAGGTTATCACTTTTGACCAATTGGTGGCACTGTTATCAAATCGATGTGGTGTGTTCTGAACTTTGTGTGTGCCATTGTCACCTCACACAGTGTCAATATGTCAAAGCTTTGCAGAGTAACAGTCTCAGAGTCATATTGGCATCATGCCTCAAATTTTTTGTGGCACTATACAAAAATGTTTTTTTTTTTATCAACACAAAATCCATAACTTTTTGTCAGCACAGTCTGAAGATAATCTGACTCGATTTTGGTGAAAATCAGAAAAACGGTATAGGAGGATTTAAAAAAGTATGTTTTCAACATAAATCAAAATGGCAAACAGGAAGTTTCATTACAATAGGCTAATGTAATCAAAACATAAGCATTTTTTAAAATGTCATTATTAATGGTTAATGAATGGTTTATAACTTTTGACCAATAGGTGGCACTGTTAACAAATTCAGCCTCAGATGCAGTTTGGCATCATTCCAGCAAATTCGCTGATGCATTAAAGGGGTCATATGATGTTGCTAAAAATAACATTATTTTGTGTATTTAGTGTAATGAAATGTGTTTATGCGGTTTAAGGTTAAAAAAAAAACATTATTTTCCACATACTGTACATTATTGTTTCTCCTCTATGCCCCGCCTTTCTGAAACGCGTCGATTTTTACAAAGCTCATCGGCCTGAAAAGCAAGGTGTGCTGTGATTGGCCA
>NW_015657506.1:74223-74540 GCF_001515625.1 Sinocyclocheilus rhinocerous
GCCTTTCTGAAACGCGTCGATTTTTACAAAGCTCATCGGTTTGAAAAGCGAGGTGTGCTCTGATTGGCCAGCTATCCAGTGTGTTGTGATTGGCCGAATACCTCAAGCGTGTGACGGAAATTTTACGCCCCTTACCATATTGCGATGCCTTGTCCCGGCCGGAGCGCCGAGACAAAAACATTAAAACCCATTATAAACGAGGCATTTGTTGCATCCAGTGGGGACATAATTACGGATTATATTGACTTATACTGTTTTTTTACACGCTGCATTGCATTGCGCCGTGTAAACATAAAACCATGTCTGCATTTGTGATC
>NW_015657506.1:74559-91846 GCF_001515625.1 Sinocyclocheilus rhinocerous
GAGGCCGGAGGCCTAGAGTGAGCAGAGGCCGGCGGCTAGAGTGAGCGACGGCCAGCGGCCTAGAGTGAGCGTAGGCCGGCTTGAGTGAGCGGCGGCGGGCGGGCTTGCAGCAACCACAACAATAACCATTTTGTACATCGACATGAAACCCATAACTTTTTGCTAGCATGGTCTGAAGATGATGTGAGTCAAATTTGGTGAAAATTAGCCTCACGTCCATTTTAGAGTGCAAAATTCAAATTCGTTCACACGTTATTCGAGAAAGGTTTGACTAATCAACTTGAATTCCATAGCCTTTTTGCCAGCATGGTTTGAAGATGATCTGAGCCAATTTTGGTGAAAATTAGACAGACCATCTAGGACGAGTGGTGTGCATTCGACTCGACATGAACCCAGGAATCAGAGGAAAAAAAAAAATTTTGCTTCTAAACTTTACGGTTCAAAAGTTATTACCATAAACATATGTGCAACTTTAAACTGTTGGTGGTGCTAGAGGGTATGAGTTAGACACTCCAAACTTCCGATGGTTAATGTTGAGACTGTCCTCTATATGTGTGCCAAATTTCATAACTTTCCCGCAAGCAGTTCTATGGGCTACTATAGACTTCCAGAGCAGCAGCAGAAGAAGAAGAACACCAATGGATACAATAGGTGCCTACGCACCTACAGTGCTTGGCCGCTAATTATAATAAATGGAACAATTCCAGTAGGGTCCTCGCACCATGGTGCTCAGGTCCTAAAAATCCTTAGAAAAATAAAAGGGTCCTGCACCTCCTGGGTAGGGATGGGTACCGAAACTTGGTATTAAAGTCCCTTTTCCCTCTTGCACATTATAAATTAGTTATTTGGCTTTCGATTTGAAAACCACTAATCTATAATTACAGCACACAAATCTATTTGTTCAATATACAATTTACCAGCTCATGCTGTCACGTTCTTTCTCACACCCCCTCTTCCTTCTCTTTTTCTAGTTCCTCCCCTTCACCTCTGCCCTGGACATCCGATTGGCCACACACAAGGTAAGAAATATAAATAAAACAACTAAACAAATTTACACTTAATAAAAGCAGGTTTTAACATACAATACCCATTATAACAAATATGCAATGAATAAAGAAACTGAAAACACATTTTTCCATTGGGTTCCACAATATTGACATGTTTTTTTACCTCAATGTTTGATGTCAATTTGACGTCTGTTTGACATCAATTGCCCGCTGGGATGCAAGCAACACTTAGGTACTTTGCTAAAGCATGTTATTAATACAATGAAACAGGAAGTTGATGTAACTCGGGCATGCAATGTTCACTCTGCCCCAAACTTAACATATTTGATATAAGAGTCATGGCCTGAAGACATCTACATGCCAATATTCAGTTAATAGTCATAGCGCCACCTACTGTCAACAGGAAAATACATGTTTAACACTGTGATGCACTATTAGCAACACACTAGAAAAAAAGCCATTGAGTGCTAAACATGCTAGAAACATGCTCAAACATGCTAGCAATACTTACTAAGTGCTAAAGCATGCTATCAATACAATGAAACAGGAAGTTGCTGTAAATCAGGCATGCAATGTCTAATCTGCCCCAAACTTAACAAGTTTGATAAGACTCCCGGGGCTGAACACATTTACATGCCCATATCTGGTTATAGTCATAGCGCCACCTGCTGGCAACAGTAAGTGACATGTTTAACATTGTTATGGAATCTTAGAAACATATTAAAAAGCATCAGCAAGTGATAAATAGGCTAGCAACATGCTGGAACATGCTCAGACATGCTAGCAACACTTACTAAGTGCTAAAACATGCTATTAATGCCGTAAAAGATAAATTTGTTGTAAGTATGCCATACAATATCCGATCTGCCCCAAACCTCACACGTTTGATAAGAGTCCTGGCCTGAACACATCTAAAGGCCAATATTCAGTTTATAATGAATGAATAAATACTTTATTGTCATTGCACGATTTGTACAACGAGATTCAATTTGCAACTCCTTGTGGTAAAAAAAAACATACAAGAAAGATTTATAAATACATCAAACAATACACCATGGAAAAAAACTATGTGTATATATGAATTGCACATATGTAAATATTGCACAGTTCCATAGTGTTTGAAAAAGTCCTTTGTGTAATTTATGCATTTAGTTCTCTAATTGCACTTCGATAAAAACTGTTCTTAAGCCTGGAGGTGCGAGCCTGAATAACCCTGTAATGCCTCCCAGAAAAACAGTCCTGCAGTTGTGAGATTGCATCCTCTGGCCAGAACCTCAAGTATCTCACCTTAGGAATACTTTTCTTAATAAGAGGTCTATATGCTGGGGTAAGAAAAAGGGAAAGGTGGTCAGACTGGCCCAAGTGAGGGTGGGTAGAGACTTTATATCCTTCCTTGATGTTACTGTATAAATGATCCAGTGTGCTTTGACCATGCGTCGAACATGTAACGTGCTGATAAAATTTAGGAAGGACAGTCTTTAAATTTGCATGATTAAAGTCCCCAGCTAAAATAAAGATCCCGTCGGGAAGCACACACTGCAGTTTGTTGATTGTTGCTATCAAAAAGTTCAATGCCACTGTAATGTTAGCACTAGGTGGAATGTACAAAGCTATGACAACAACTACAGTGAACTCACGCAGCAGATAGAAAGGCCGGCATCTCAGTGTAACAAACTCCAAATCAGGTGAGCAATGTCTTCCCATGACTGTAGCATCTGTACACCACCTGTTGTTAGAGTAGATGCAGAGTCCCCCTCCTCTTCTCTTGCCGGAGTCGCTGTTTCTGTCAGCCCGGTGCGCTGTGCGGCCCACTAGCATGATAGCTTTGTCTGGTAACCCCGGGTGTAGCCACGTCTCTGTTATTACCATAACCGAGCAGTTCTGTAACAACTTCTGTGCCTCGATTGTCGTTGCTAGTTCGTCCATCTTGTTACCGAGTGATCTAGCATTTGTCAAAAAAGAACCTGCATTTCCAGGACTCTGTGTGAATTTCTATTCCAAATATGACATATACGGATTTATTATTTTGCACTCCTGCCATAAATTAATAAATTACTGTCACTGCAACAATGTTTTATCAAAACTGTGGTCAAATATCGAAGCTAGTCTTTAATCTTTCTAATGATGCACAGTTTGTTCAGATCAAGTAAGAGTTTGATGTTAAAAATAAACTAGGCGTAAATATGTGCGCACCGTACGGACACCCAGGGCTGTCCAAATTCGGTCCTGGAGGGCCGGTGTCCTGCGGAGTTTAACTCCAACTTGCCTCAACACACCTGCCTGGAAGTTCCCTTTCAGTCGGTCACTCTCGACGTCACGTCGGATGACCGACGAAATTGGGATCTCGCTTAGAGGGACCAATCTACTTCGAGTGTAAACTAAACGAGATAAGGTTATGCATAGTAAAACTAGGCACTGTAAGCTCCATATATGGTGATTTCGGGGAGGAGTCGGGGTGGAGATGCACGTACGCACAATCTTCCCCTGACTGGTATATATAAAGGGATTTTTGTGCAGGTTCTGGCGTACGCATGGTTTTATAAATCTGAAAACTTTTGAGCGTACGCAAAATCTAGCTTTTGTGCCTACGTACACTTTTAGGATGAAATCTACTGAGAGTTTTATAAATGAGACCCCTGGCCTGAAAACTTATACATGCCATTAATGAGTTATAATTTATAGTGCCACCTGTTGACAAATGTCATGCTGTGTCATGCTGAGTAAAAATGTCATGTTTTACTCTAACTAAAACATGTCCAGTTTGCCCTAAATTACTTGTTTGATAAGAGTCCAGGGGCCTGATGTATAAATGTTGCGTACGCACAAAATAGGTATGGAAATGTGCGTATGCAATTTTCCACGCACATATCGGGATTTATAAAAAATAAACTAGGCGTAAATATTGCTCTAGACCATGCGTATGCACTCTTTTACTGGAGGGAGCGAAATAAGGAAGCAAACACAATGCTTTTAAAGTCTGTTTTACATTTGACATACACGTTTAGATTAAATATGACACTCTGAATAATGAAGTTAAGCACTGAAATTTCATGAAATTTTTATCCAGAAATTACAAAATTTGTATATGAATTTAAACAGAAATATTTGCAGTGGATGTGCTGCTTTCGAACAATTTTCCTGTGGTATGCGATTTAATGTTTTAATCACAGCGAGGATTGCTTGGCGCATGACAATTCCGCTTTAAATTGTGTTCTAAATAGCAAAACTCATGTTCTGAGAAAATACTTTTGCGCGAATAATAATGATCATTTTTGTGAACATGACTTTGTTTGATGGCTTTGGAACATAGACGGTAACGACAGACATAAGGATGTGCTCATTGATCAAACAGTCCATTGGTCTGATGACAGTAGGACCTCTGTTCACAGGTGTCGCACACAGACAGTTGCCTAATGATAACCCCTTTCGTGCTCTTCCCAATATTGTGACAAACACCATATTTAAAACATATTCCTACCCTTAACATGGTGTCACGTGGATGGAATATGCATGGAAATGATATGCAGATGACGTTATCCATATTAAAACTAGGCATTGTAAGCTCCATTTATGGCTATTTCGGGGAGGAGATGGGGTGGAGATTCATGTACGCACAATCTTCCACTGACTGGGTATTACAAATGGAATTTTGCGCAGGTTCTGGCGTACGCATGGCTTTATAAATCTGAAAACTTTTGTACGTACGCAAAATCTAGCTTTTGTGCGTACACACACATTTAGAATGAAATCTACGTAAAGTTTTATACATGAGGCCCCTGGCCTGAAGACATCTAATAGGCCAATATTCAGTTATTATCATAGCACCACCTATTGACAACAGGATATGTCACATTTTACACTAACTCAAACATACCATGTTCAATCTGCACCAAACTTCACCTGTTTGGTAAGACTCCTGGCCTGAAGACATCTACATGCAAATATTAATTTATAGTCATAGCGCCACCAGCTGGCAGCAGGAAGTTTGGCACATATAAATGACTTTGACATATTTCTCCTATATTTACCACTTTAAATGCATATTGCCCACCGTTTGCTGTGTTCCTAAAGCCACCAGGTGGCGGTGAGCCCGGGTGCGAGGGCCCTTTCAACACTGCTTGCCGCTTTAATTTCATTTGTATCTTTGTTTTATTGTATTTGTCAGTTTGTTTTACTTTGTTTCTTTGTTAATGTTCTTACTGTATCTTATCTTATCTTTTATCTTATCTTATCTTATCTTATGTATATAAAACACTAAAAATGCCTGCACACTGGTGCATTTACAAATTGATGTTTTATATTCAATCCATTAAATATTTATTTTACATTTCAGAATATAAAGCAATGTTAATTCAGCTCTTTATTTGTTTCATATATATTAGGGGTGTAACAGTACACAAATATGATGGTTCGGTACATACCTCGGTTTTGATGTCACGGTTCGGTACAGTTTTGGTACAGCAAGGGGGAAAACTAAACATAGGCATATTTTTTAATATTTTTTTTTTAAACAGTGGTTTACTGAACAAATTGCTCTTTCTTTAAATAAATTCAGTTATAATTCAAATTTTCATAGGGATAAAAATCTACCTTGGCTTATGCTCTATAAGTGAGCCCGTTTACACTAGTCCTACTATAAGGTTACAGTTAACAACAGAGCCTAAACTTAAATTTAATTACTACACTGAACAAAATTATAAACGCAACACTTTTGTTTTTGCCCCCATTTTTCATGAGCTGAACTCAAAGATCTAAGACTTTTTCTATGTACACAAAAGGCCTATTTCTCTCAAAATAATGCAGTTTTTAAATTAACTTCTAAATTATAAGAATTCTATTTGCTGTTGAAATATATTAATTTAGCTACACAGTGCCTCTCATAACTCGTTTCATTACAGATTTATTTAAACATTAAATATTTCAGACATCACTAACATGTAAAGTAAATTGTAATGAGTATATAGTCTAATATTTTGCAAAATGCTCTTCTCTAGACTTCATTTATAGTGCACTAATGAGCTGTGCACATTGATGACTTGCCTGAGGTAAATGAAATGCTACGGGACATTTTGTTTACAAGCTGTTTTATTGCCATCTTTCTGCGGTCAAAACACAGATTGAGCGATTACATGAGACATGAGATATTCATTCATGTTTATTTAGCATTAAAACTAGTAGTACAGAGGAAGAGATGATCGTGCTGCCGTTTGAACAGAGGCGTTAATACAGCGATATGTCACCACATCAAAGAGCGCCAAAACGGCATTTATTGTTTGAATTTCCTTTAAAAAAAGGACATTATTTGAAAGATTAGACTTTGTTTCTTATCAAAAGTAACAATATATAAAGCTGGAAGTTTCCAATGAAGTTCCGCTCATGCAGTGGTTAAAACAATGCTGTATTTGTTCAGTAAACGTGTACCAAACTGAAAGACCTGTACCGAAACTTTTTGGTACAAATACGTGTACCGTTACACCCCATATATACATATATATATATATATATATGTAAGAGTGGTAATACCGTTAAAACCTTAACGATACCCATCCCTACTCCTGGGACTTGTGCCCTAATTAACTATAATGACACAGCATGAAGGTCCCTAGTTTGAGTTCTGGCTGAGCCTTTCTGTGTGTAGTTTGCATGCTCATCTTGTGTTGACAAGGGGTTCCTTCAAGTGAACCCGAGACACTAAATTGTCTATAGGTGTGAGTGTGAACGTGTATGTCTGTGTATAAGTAGGTCTTCAAGTCCTTTTTAAAAATATCCATGCTTGACGAGGATTTTATAGATAATAGTAACACATTCCACAGTGCAGGAGCCACATCAGAAAAAGCGTGGTCTCCACTATGCCTCAACTGAGACCGTGGGACAGTTAGGAGCATATTCTGAGAGGAGCACAAATAATGTTGAGACTGGTAAGGGAATAACATGTCCTTTATATACTCAGGAGCCTGATCATGTAATGCTTTATAGACAAACATGAACATCTTGTATTGTACTCTGTATTTTACAGGTAACCAGTGAAGAGATATCAATACAGGTGTTATATGATCCCGTCTTCTGGTGTTTGTTAAGATTCTCGTTGCAGCATTTTGGACATACTGAAGACGAGCAACCAGGGACTCACTTATGCCAAGATAAAGAGCATTACAATAATCCAACTGTGTGGAAATAAAGGCATGCGGAACAGACTCCAAGTCCTTGTTTGAAAGGATAGGTTTCAGTTTAGACAATTTTTTTAACTGAAAGAAAGATGTTTTCACAACGCTGTTAACTTGACGATCAAAGCGGATTTCCGAATCGAAAATTACTCCAAGATTCTTCACATAACTATACATATTGTTGGACAAATGTCCATAACTTTCAACCAGATCATTTCCAAACTGTTTGTTCCCAAACATAATAAACTCAGTCTTATCCTCATTTAGTTGTAAAAAATTATTTGCTAGCCATCCCTTTACCTCAGTCAAGCACTTATAAAAATTAGCAAAAGATGTACAGCCATCGCACTCCAAAGGAAAATACAGTTGTAGATCATCAGCATACAAGTGTCAGTAATAATACCTTAAGAAAAAAAAAAAAAGCTGTTATACTGATGTGGAGTTTGGTGTGTGGAGATTCTGGCATAAGCACTAAAAGCATGCCAGAGTTTCCTACTTTAAAAAGCTTTGTATATAAATTGGGAAGTTAATCAAGGCAGTTAATAACGTTAATAACTGGTGTGTGTTCATGATCCTATTCTGTACCATGAACACACACCAGTTAATAACGTTAATAACTGGTGTGTGTTCATGGTACAGAATAGGATCTTTGAAAACTAACCATTGTAGTTCTTATCTATATAAAATGTAACCAATTAAACCATATGGCATTATGTGCTCATCTTTTCATGATTTCAAAATAAACACACACACAAAAAAATCAGTCTTTTTCTGCCTTATGTGCATAACAAGTAATGCTACCTGCTTTTTAAAAAAAACATGGTGACTACAGTAACTGTTTTTATGGTGCAAGATTTTTCACTCAAACCATACATGTATACACAACAGTTGCTGGCTGCGCTATGGTGGGTAAACGCATCCAAAGACCATTGTTGTCATTCTTTTAATAAATGTAGTATTTGCTACAAAATCAAGGAAGATTCCAGGATTGACCATATTGTGTTTATATGCGAAAGAGACAGAGAGAAATGGGGAGATGAGGGCAATAGGCCTCACTTCTCTGTGACCGTGTGATGATGTGTGGCACGACAGGGGGCTGATAGGATATTCGAGGCAGTGTGGTGTAAAACACAACTGCCAGCAGCCCTCCACTTCTCTGAGGAAGGACACAGATGTCAGAAATTAGTTGACATGATGAGAGAGGGGAGCTCCATTCCAAAGTAAATCCCCATCCAAGAAGGACCTAACCATGAACAAAAAAAAAAAAAAAATGTAGGAAAACATGAAATCCCTTGTGGAGAGAAGAGTGATGAAAAGGTGTTTCTTGAGATCATGTGTGCATGTTTTTTGAAGGCACGACATGCTGAGAAAGAAGATAAAGGATGTATTATGATATTCATATTATTTCAAACAATATCACAAATTTAACAAATAAGACATTAAACAGCTCTTAGTATGAACTGAGTCAGTCAGAACCGAGTTTACCTCTATTTTGAACCAGGTCAAAACCCAGTCACCCTACTAACTGATGACCCCACTTAGTGCTACTTGTGTGTGCAACAAATAACTGAACAGTTAGAAAATACATATAATGCACTGAGTGTTGTGCCGAATAAATTCCTGGGTATCACCAAAAGATGGTGTCTATGCAGCCCTCATACAATTAAACATACAATTTAATAATAATAATATAACAGATTTAACACACTTTTGAACATTACGTAAAATCAGTGCTTTAACAGGAGCAACATTGTAAAAAATGATCAACATACCACATAACACATATTATTACATATCATTTGCATATTTTACTGTTCATTTTGTCAGCACGGGAAAATCCAATAGCCTGTCTTCATTTGGCAACCAATTTCTATTTTTGACAAGCTGAGAGAAATTCAAGACGCTAATTTGTTTGAAACTAAACTGTATTAATTATTCTTAAATTGTATACATAACAATTTTGATTTACAAGTGTCATGCATTTTTTGTACTTTGTTATGTAGACTATTTAGAATAAGGCTTGATCTATCAAGAAATATTCAGAAACAGGTGCAGTTGTATACCATTTTATTTTTCTGTTTAAGTATTATTAGACTGTAGATAGAAATAAAATAATTATTGGTAATAGGCCTATTATTTTTAAAATGTGTGAAACAACTGCCTATTCCTGATTTTTTTCATCTTTAGAACAAAAGGAATAATACATTTAAACTTGTAATGTTACAAAATAAAAGGATCATGAAATTAAGATGTATAATCAAGAAGAAATATGAAAAAATGACAAAATAAAAAATAAAAATAAATAAATAAAAATAAGGATGAATGATGTTTGCAAGGTAATGGATATTATTCTTATCAATAGTAATGAAATAATTTTAAAAACAATTTAATAATAATAATAATATAACTGATTTAACACACTTTTGAACATTACATAAAATCAGTGCTTTAACAGGAGCAACATTGTAAAAAATGATCGATTTTAATTATAAAAGATTGTAAAACATTATACGGTAAAAACATGTTAAAAACTGGTTAATAGTAAGTTTCCTTGCAATATATGGTGAATAACTCTAATAGATTTAGTAAGGTTTACTTTGTAAAGGGTTTATAAAGGTGTTCATAAATTACTAATAACTCATTTACAAATCATTGATAAGGAGTTATAGATACATGAATAAAAAAGTGATTTTAACTGCCAAATAGTGAGCCATTTTTAACTCACATGCTATAAATGCTTCATAAATATATTTATTCATACATATCTTTTGTTTATCAAGATTAAATTGTCAAACTTTATTTTGGAAGAAAAAAAAAACACGTAAAAGCACAACCATAACTTGATGAAATTAATAATCAAAATAATTATAATAATAATTCCAATATTAGTTACCTGTGAACCTTAATGCAAAGTGGACACCATGTGAACCATTTTTTCTTGAGCTATCAACATTAATAACCTGTGAAAGTGCACCTTAATGTGAAGTGAATACGTGAACCATTTATTAATGAATTATAAATGTTAATAACCTGTAAAAGTGCACTTTAATGAATAATGAATGCTTCTGAATCATTTATTAATGAGTTATGAATGTTAGTAACCTGTGATAGTGAACCTTAATGTAAAGTGAACACCTATTAACCATTTGCCAATGAGTTATAAACATTAGTAACCTGTGAAAGTGCACCTTAATGTAAAGTGAACACCTGTGAACCATTTATAAATGAGGTTTTATGTTACATGTAATGTTGAAAAAATACATTTTTATTGCAATACTTTACTGTCATGTTTTTTTACCATGACGGTGTTTAGTATTTGTGTGAATGACACCTTCATGTTAGCATTTTCCTCCTCATCTAGCGGAAAAGCTGCTTGAGATGAGCTTCATCTATACCTAGAATATCAAAATCAACTGTGGGCAGCAGATCCTTTTTGTATTTAGCGCCTAAACTCTGGAACAATCTACCTAGCATTGTTCTGGAGGCAGACACACTCTGTCAGTTTAAATCTAGAGTAAAGACCCATCTCTTTAACCTGGCATACGCATAATACACTATCACACTTCTATAATTCAAATCCGTTAAAGGATTGTTAGGCCGCATTAATTAGGTCAACTGGAACCTGGAACACCTCCCATAACACCCGCTGTACTCGCTACATCATAAGAAGAATGGCATCTACGCTAATATTAGTCTCTTTCATTCTTATTCTGAGGTCACTGTAGCCATACGGATCCAGTCTGTATCCAGATAATATGGTGGATCAGCACCTAGAGATGACCTCTACAGCCCTGAATGTCAGCAGAAACCATGTCAACTAGATGTGCCCCAGAGACAGATTCCTTGCGAAGACCTTGTCACCTCGACAACCGTCGGCACAAGACCACGGGAACCAGACAAGTCCTCTGCACAATGTGGCCTGTGCTGCAGCTTAGAATTAAACCACACCATGCTGGTTACAACACATTTAATGAATTTCACGAACAGGTATACACACAACCATTAAGTATCAACGAGACCGAACAAAGGATGAGGAAAACAGAGGGCTCTATATACACAGGGTAATCAACGCTAAGGCAAAAACCTGTTTAACTAATTAACTAATTAAGGACAGGAACACAAGGAAATCTGGGTCATAAGACAAAAAACAAGACTAAAACAGAACTAAACTGACAGATCATCCTTAATCCACCCTCTGGGTGGCTGTTCCCTGGCTCCTTCCTCCTTTTGTGCCTCCCTGGTCATGCTTGCTCCATTCTCCATCCCTTCGCCACTCCTGTCTTCTATCTGCCCTACACTTCTGTCATTCATTCACCCTCCCACTCCTGCCTCCTTTGTGGACTCGTTGTTGGCAAAAGGTTGTGTCTGGATGGAACCAGCAAAGTCACCGAAGATTTCGGGCTGGACGGAACAAGTGAGGAGACAGGAGATTTAGGGCAGGACGGAACCAGTGAGGAAACAGGAGATTCAGCGCCGGATGGAACCAGCTGGAAAACAGAAGATTTGGGGCTGGAGGGAAACAGTGAAGACAGAAGGTACGGGCTGGATGAAGCCAGTGATGAAGACAGACAGACAGGACTAGAAGGAAGAGAGTGTTTAGAAAAGAGGGGATCAAACAGTTCCAGCAATTCTCCAGAGGCCAGTGGCAGCTCACCCTCAGTGGTGGGAATGTGGGCAGGGCTATCATCCATGCCCTCATACTCCACTAATATACCCACAGGCATTGAATACCTCAGTCTCCTTATCTGGCTTAATGTGGTCCTCCAGACGCCGGCCACCCTGAAAGACAAACTCGACAGTCCCTCGATGTCCAGGGTTGGGTGGTGGCACATTGATGGCTGCAAGTGTACTGTAGCATCTTCTGTCTTTCATTTTCAGTTTGGTTCGGTCTTCTGTCACGGCATGTGTGGGGAGAGAGGGCATGACAAGGCAAGGTAACAATTACAACACATTTAATGAATTTCGCGAACAGGGATACACACAACCATTAAGTATCGACGAGACTGAACAAAGGATGAGGAAAACAGAGGGCTCTATATACACAGGGTAATCAACTCAAAGTCAAAACAGGTCTGCAAATTAACTAATTATGGACAGGAACACAAGGAAAACTGGGTCACAAGACAAAAACAGAACTAAACGGTGACATTTAGATTGTGTCTATTTCAGTTTTCGTATTGGGTCTTAGCAAGTTTCAATTTTTTTTTAGGTTGACAGTAAGTTACTTTCTGTTACCTTTATTATCCTAGACTATAATGATTATGGAAATTCCGGCCCCACTTTATATTAAGTGGCCTTAACTACTATGTACTTACATCAAAAATTAAGTACAATGTAGTTATTGTGTTCATATTGTATTGCAAAACACTTTTGCTGCTATTGAGGTGGGATACGGGTAAGGTTAGGGACAGGTTTGGTGGTATGGGTAGGTTTAAGGGTGGGTTAAGGTGTAAGGAATGGGTCAACTGTGTAATTATAAATGTAATTACAGAAATTAATTACAAATGTAATTACATGCAGGTATTTTTAAAATATAAGTACAATGTAAAAACATATATGTACACAATAAGTGCATTGTATCAAATTATTAATTTAAATGTAAGTACATAGTTGTTAAGGCCACTTAATATAAAGTGGGTCCGAAATTCCTATTGCAGTAGGTGCATGTAGCTCAAAAATCCAGCAAACAACAGTGATTGAAACAATTGGAAACTTTTTGAAAGACTTCAGCATTTGTTCTGCACACTTACCTAAACACTCTGTGGGGCTGCCGTAGTAACTGGGGTCCTATTTCAGCCGCAGCATGAAGCCACTGAGTTCCTCAGCTGTAAAATGAAAGCAGTGAAGCACAGTGAGAAAATGTATTAGCCTCGCTGTGATAAGGAGAGCCCTTAGCGAGCGACGCACGCCTTCAGTGGGTAAAATAACCACTGGACAAATTGTTTTTGCTACATTAAGTACCTGTTACTTTATTTCACAGATGGAAAAAAAAAATAATGCAGGCTCTGGGGTTTGGAACCAGCATAGCATAGATGATTGCATGAACATAGATTTCTATAAATATCCATGAAGTCTTTATATGGAAAGTGATTTTCTTAAGAACTTTTGAGCTCAAAGAAAGTCAGGCAATTGACTAATACAATATACAATGATAGATGACAAAGTGCCCAGCAGGCAGTCGATAGGCTACTGAGGGAAATCACGCTGAATATCTGTTAATAAAAATAAAATAAAAAGGAGGGAATATTTTCACTCAGCGGGTGGAGCTGGGATTTTTCAATTAATGACTGCACCACCACAGTAGAGCTGCACAAATTAAATGAGTGTGTCAGATCTGCAGTGATTTATACATTTGGACTGATCTAACAGGCTGGCGGAGCAGCTATGACACCATGACAAGCCAACAATAGATATGAAAAATGAGCTAATACCACAGTGCTAAATCAGATATTTTCAAAGGCCAACACCGAATAGCTGAGAAAAATCCACAAGTACTTAAAAGTATAAGAAGACAACTCAATATAAAATGCCCTCGATATTTGACTGATCACAGGGGACATATAGTTGAGAGGTTGAAGTGAACAATGTAGTACTGTCCATCTAAACCAGACCTCTGAAAAATCTCTTTGGATTACCATGAGGGTTTTTGTTTCATTATGGACACAAGCTTGTTGTATGTATTTACTTGTGAGTGTACACAACACACACACTTTTTAAAAAATAAATAAATAAAAATAAATGTTTGCTTTTTTGCACTCAGCAGATTTAGAGGAACCAATTACTGCTCTGCTGATGTGAGTGCAGCCCTCAGGTCCCACCAACAAATGACAAAGTCCGTTAAAGCAGTTTTTATGTTTTAGAGGAGTTTCAATTTCAGTTTTTCATCAAATCCCATCTTTCTTTATGCCTGTGGTTTCAGTACTAAAAATAATCTACTGATTTGTGGAAAAGAGACCAACATTACAAAATATGAAAAGCCCATCTTCACAGAACATTAGGTCACGATTACATCTATCTACAGTGGAGGGTTAAAGTTGGTTGTTGTTGTTGATTGAGTCGTATTTTACCCAGACGCATCTTTTCTCAGTCCTCCTGTACAGCCACAGAACACAGAGGATGTAGAAACCAGACACACTTATTAAATGCATCAGGAAAACTGGGAGGGGAGGGGAGGCAGGGTGCGTGGAGGGGGAGGGGGGAGACAGGCAGACAGGAAAGGAACACTAGACCAAACCTGACAGCAAGCTATAAGCACTTGAGCCACAGAGAGAGGCAGTCAGGCATTCAGGCAGCCAGTGGCTGCTGATTGAATGATCCCATTTATGGGCTTTTTGTTAGACAACCGGCAGCAGTGTATGAAGATTGATACAGAAGTGCTTGACTCGCTTTGCTGGATCATCAAATGGATTGATATTACTCTCCCTCTCTGGATGAAGACAAAGTAACTGTTATGATACTCAATACAAGAGCTTGTCAGAAGCGGAAAATCATCTGGTGTCGCTGGTTATGGGATCATTTCACAAACTGTCATGTGAATTTATTAGGCAGATGCAGGGCTATCTGATGCTGAAAGCCAGAATTCGCACAGAGAATAAACAATCAATACAGCATCAACATTTTTATATGTATTATAACAGTTTGTTATATTATAGATAGATAGCAGTAGTGACTGGTGGAAAATGTTCTAGTTTGACATACAATTGCACCAAAAAAGTTTATATTAGAGATAAATATAAAGATACATGTTTTACTAAATTCTGGATTAAGTTTGAGGATGATTATGACAAAACTGTATTTTTAAATATAAAACTGGGAAGGTGATGAAAGCTCAGGACTAGTGACCATAATAACTACTGATGACCGTGGTGGGCCAAGCTCCTCTATGATACGATACCTTGCCGAAGGAACAAAATTCCCTCTGCTGGATCCATGTTGTGGTCTAATCTTCTTTTAAGCTTGGTGGAATTCAGTGAAAAAGGCAAGATAATCCAAATGTAGAAGAACTTTACTGAAAGAATTAACAGGAACCATGAACAGGAGGAAACCAAACACGTAACAGCCAGTAAACAAACGAGACTAGACAAAGAACCAGGGGCTTAAATACACAAGTTAACAAAAACAACAAGGGGGAGGAGCTAATTAATTGCTATGGTGACTAAGGATGGTAACTATAGTAAAAAACAAGGCAGGTAGGCAAACAGAGAAAAATCCACAAGTACTTAAAAGTATAAGAAGACAACTCAATATAAAATGCCCGCAATATTTGACTGATCACAGGGGACATATAGTTGAGAGGTTGAAGTGAACAATGTAGTACTCTCCATCTAAACCAGACCTCTGAAAACCAGACCTCTGTCGTGTGAATTTATTAGGCAGATGCAGGGCTATCTGATGCTGAAAGCCAGAATTCGCACAGAGAAATCTCCAGTGCAGATTGAATTACAGGCCCAGGCTGGAGGATGTCACAGTTTACAGCTTTATCATGATCAACACGTACACACAGACTGACACTAAACAATGCATTTACACACACACACGGGTCAATATCACTATAAAGTGGCTTTGAGACTTCACAATTTCCAAAATAAAAATATGAGATTTTCTATTAAACTTCATATTTGTTGTATTAAGGAGATTGTAGGCTGTTAGAAATGCATCTTGGTCAAGATCCTGCACTTTTTATAAAATAACTGCAAGCAGACAATTTTCGAGTAAACCACACAATATGTCCACCCTGTCATGGACAAATTCAAAGTAGAGTATATACATTTTCATTACATAATGATTATAAAATGTAGATTTTCAGAAAGATAATTTGTCCCTTTCTCAACAATACATTTTACTTAGTGGGAAAAGTCTTTTGAAAAACTTAAATTACTGCAACATATTTGTATCCCTATAAAATATGCGAAAGTTGCACTTTCTTTTCTAAATAAAATCAAACGACAAAGATATCTGGTCAAACTTTCAATGAATACTAACTGGCCCTCATTTCTTTATAAAGAAATCACCCAAAAGGTTTTGCTAACTTGTTTAAATAATTTGTTTATTTTCATAAAAATGAAGATGACAGGGTGGACAACAAGATGACAGGGTGGACCTTGGCATGACAGGGTGGACAAATGCATTAATGGGTGAAGAGGACACCAGATAAACAACAGGAACAACAAGAAACCCTTAAGTAATATAAAGAATGATTTCAGAAATATATATTCTACACTGCAATTGTAAATTGTAAATTGATTTAAAAGGGCATTTTTACATGTATAAGGACATTTTTTTTCTTACCTTATTAGATGTATGCATGATATTTTTTCAAATTCTTACATTTTAATCAATATTTTAAATTAGAATAGTAAGACACTATGGGGCTGTTCAAAAATCAAATGAAATCATTATATATATATATATATACAGGGATTGAAATAAACTTTTTCACTCACCAGCCAATTTGGCTACTACACCCAGTCTGAGGTTCTGAATGCTCTGGACTGGGTTTTCAATAAGGCTAACTCAATATTTTGGTACACTGAGCTTATCTTCTACTCTGATGAGTCCCTCTGTCCCTGCCACTGAAAAATAGCCCCTCAGCATGAGGCTGCTACCAGCACACTTTACTTTTGGGGTGGTACTCTTCAGGTGATGAGCAGTGCCTGGTTTCCTTCAAACATGATGCTTGGAATTGAGGTTCATCAGACCAGAGACTCTTGTTTCTCAGAGTCTGAGAGTCCTTTAGGTGTTTTTATGCAAAATCCAAGTCTGTTTTCATGTGCCTTCACTGAGGAGAAGATTGAGTCTGGCCACTCATGACATAAAGCCCAGATTGGTGGAGTGTTGCAGTGATATTTGTCCTACTCTAGATTTCTCCTATCTGCATATATGATCATGGAGCTCAACTAGAGTGACCATCATGGTCTTGGTCACCACTCTAACCAAGACCCTTTTCCATCAATTGCTCAGTTTGGCCAGGAGGCCAGCTCTAGGAAGTAATGCTCCTGAGCTAAATTTCAACTGTCCCAGATAGGCAATGTAATCATTTAAGTTTTTTATTTTTAATAAATTTGCAAAGATGTTAAAAACCTGTTTTTTGCTTTACCATTATGGTGTATGGAGTGT
>NW_015657506.1:91944-92203 GCF_001515625.1 Sinocyclocheilus rhinocerous
TACATTTACATTTAGCAGACACTTTTATCCAAAGTGATAAAAGTATCAAATGATACTCTAAATATGAAACTAAAGCCACTAACTAGATTTGTTAAAAACACGGATTCATTCAGTAACGAAACACTGCTTTGTGTTGCTCAGAGATGCACAACAGTTTCACTGTGGATTTTTTGGAACTGTTTTCTTTGGAGAAATAGAACAAAAACAGACAATATTGACAGTATTGTGTTTAAAATGTAACATTTTTTTTTTTTTGTTT